>NW_020230351.1:0-12535 GCF_003227715.2 Harpegnathos saltator
CACCATAAAGCTCGATTTTCAATTCCCAATAGAAACAGAGATTTAACAATGTGCGAGACCTTGCTGTCAAGTACGCTCTTATGGGTTGTAGCACGGACATAAAACCGCCTGAAAAGGATGTAGCAGAGAGGAAGCTGAGAGCGGCCAACACGGCGTTTTCGGCGACACCGATTTTTCGCACTGGGAATGGGCGCTATCTGTATCCATTTTGAGAGGGAACTACGATGCTACATCCACTTTTAGGTCTCGACGGTAAAACCTGCATCTGGTGGCTGTCCGTGCTACATCCACTTTCAGGCGTTTATGTCCGTGCTACAACCATAATAGCGTACTTGACAAGCACGGTCTCGCGCATTGTTATGCATTTGTAACATGAATTAACATGTTAACATGCAAAAAAAATAAAAATTGAGATTGCATATGATTAATATCATAAAGATTATATACGATTTATATCGATATATAAATATATGATAATAAGATAATATTTTGTGTGTACCCAAAATTATTTTTCCAAAATATTTCAGCATTACGTTAGTATTTATTTATATTCCGGCAGGCATTTTTTAGCGCAGTTGTATCCGTGTGCATGTGTTGCATTGAAAGTGTGCGTGACGTACATGTGCACAAACGCACTCACACACACACACACACACACACATACACACATGTCATACGCAACAGATAGAATCTCAGGGTACATGTTTAAAACATTTTCAATTGCCCGTACGTTTCTATGTAAGAATGTAGTCGGCACACACACACAGAGAAACTGCTCCCGTTTATCCGTCTGAGGTCTCTCCCTACGATCGACTTGTTTTGACGAGCCAAGCGAAAGAGACAAAGAGAGGGAATGTGTTCGCTCCATCTCGTTCTGATTCGCAACGTTGCCGAGATTGTGCTTCCCGACACACGGCCGAAACTGACGTTTCACTCTCGGCGTGAATCCAACGAGATGATCAATAGCAATCGATTTCGACTAAACTCTTTTATTTTGGACTTTATTTTGGTGCCAGAAACAGGCCTGTATCTCTAGCCGTTTAGGAGATATCGAAGGTTAAAGTTTTCCCAATTTCTCCGTTGATATCTCCGCTTCTACTGGGAGTAGAGAGTCGCCATTTACGGCAAAATGTAGGGTTTTGAGAGGACTTTAATTTGGTACCAGAGCCAGGCCTGTATCTCTAACCGTTTAGGAGATATCGAAGGTTAAAGTTTTCCAGCATTTCTCCGCCTTCCTCCGTCGATATCTCCGCTTCTACTGGAGTAGAGAGTTCACTGTAGTCGAAAATGTAGGGTTTTGAAGGACTTTAATTTGGTACCAGAGCCAGGCCTGTATCTCTAACCGTTTAGGAGATATCGAAGATTAAAGTTTTCCAACCTTTCTCCGTTGATATCTCCGCTTCTACTGGGAGTAGAGAGTCGTCATTACGGGAAAATGTAGGGTTTTGAGAGGACTTTAATTTGGTGCCAGAACAGGCCTGTATCTCTAGCCAATGAGGAGATATCGAAGGTTAAAGTTTTCCCACCTTTCTCCGTTGATATTACCGCTTCTACTGGGAGTAGAGAGTCGTCATTTACGGGAAAATGTAGGGTTTTGAAAGGACATTATTTTGGTGCCAGAAACAGGCCTGTATCTCTAACCATTAGGAGATATCGAAGATTAAAGTTTCCCAGATTTCTCCATTGATATCTCCGCTTCTACTGGGAGTAGAGAATCGTCACTTACGGCAAAATGTAGGGTTTTGAGAGGACTTTAATTTGGTGCCAGAACCAGGCCTGTATCTCTAACCGTTTAGGAGATATCGAAGGTTAAAGTTTCCAAGCTTTCTCCTTTGATATCTCCGTTCTACTGGGAGTAGAGAGTCGTCACTTACGGCAAAATGTAGGGTTTTGAGAGGACTTTAATTTGGTGCCAGAACCAGGCCTGTATCTCTAACCGTTTAGGAGATATCGAAGGTTAAAGTTTTCCAAGCTTCTCCGTTGATATCTCCGCTTCTATTGGGAGTAGTGAGTCGTCACTTACGGCCAAAATGTAGGGTTTTGAGAGGACTTTAATTTGGTGCCAGAACCAGGCCTGTATCTCTAACCGTTTAGGAATATCGAAGGTTAAAGTTTTCCAAGCTTTCTCCGTCGATATCTCCGCTTCTACTGGGAGTAGAGAGTCGTCACTTACGGCAAAATGTAGGGTTTGAGAGGACTTTAATTTGGTGCCAGAACCAGCCTGTATCTCTAACCGTTTAGGAGATATCGAAGGTTAAAGTTTCCAAGCTTTCTCCGTGATATCTCCGCTTCTACTGGGAGTAGAGAGTCGTCACTTACGGCAAAATGTAGGGTTTTGAGAGGACTTTAATTTGGTGCCAGAACCAGGCCTGTATCTCTAACCGTTTAGGAGATATCGAAGGTTAAAGTTTTCCAAGCTTTCTCCGTCGATATCTCCGCTTCTACTGGGAGTAGAGAGTCGTCACTTACGGCAAAATGTAGGGTTTTGAGAGGACTTTAATTTGGTGCCAGAACCAGGCCTGTATCTCTAACCGTTTAGGAGATATCGAAGGTTAAAGTTTTCCAAGCTTTCTCCGTTGATATCTCCGCTTCTACTGGGAGTAGAGAGTCGTCACTTACGGCAAAATGTAGGGTTTTGAGAGGACTTTAATTTGGTGCCAGAACCAGGCCTGTATCTCTAACCGTTTAGGAGATATCGAAGGTTAAAGTTTTCCAAGCTTCTCCGTCGATATCTCCGCTTCTACTGGGAGTAGAGAGTCGTCACTTACGGCAAAATGTAGGGTTTTGAGAGGGCTTTAATTTGGTGCCAGAACCAGGCCTGTATCTCTAACCGTTTAGGAGATATCGAAGGTTAAAGTTTTCCAACCTTTCTCCGTCGATATCTCCGCTTCTACTGGGAGTAGAGAGTCGTCCATGTAGTCCAAAATGTAGGGTTTTGAAAGGGCTTTAATTTGGTACCTGTCCGAAGCCTGTATCTCTAACCGTTTAGGAGATATCGAAGGTTAAAGTTTTCCAACCTTTCTCCGTCGATATCCAGCCTTCATCCGTCGATATCTCCGCTTCTACTGGGAGTAGAGAGTCGTCCATGTAGTCCAAAATGTAGGGTTTTGAAAGGGCTTTAATTTGGTACCTGTCCGAAGCCTGTATCTCTAACCGTTTAGGAGATATCGAAGGTTAAAGTTTTCTAACCTTTCTCCGTCGATATCCAGCCTTCATCCGTCGATATCTCCGCTTCTACTGGGAGTAGAGAGTCGTCCATGTAGTCCAAAATGTAGGGTTTTGAAAGGGCTTTAATTTGGTACCTGTCCGAAGCCTGTATCTCTAACCGTTTAGGAGATATCGAAGGTTAAAATTTTCCAACCTTTCTTCGTCGATATCTCCGCTTCTACTGGGAGTAGAGAGTCATCCATGTAGTCCAAAATGTAGGTTTTGAAAGGGCTTTAATTTGGTACCTGTCCGAAGCCTGTATCTCTAACCGTTTAGGAGATATCGAAGGTTAAAGTTTTCCAACCTTTCTCCGTCGATATCTCCGCTTCTACTGGGAGTAGAGAGTCGTCCATGTAGTCCAAATGTAGGGTTTTGAAAGGGCTTTAATTTGGTACCTGTCCGAAGCCTGTATCTCTAACCGTTTAGGAGATATCGAAGGTTAAAGTTTTCCAGCCTTTCTCCATCGATATCCAGCCTTCATCCGTCGATATCTCCGCTTCTACTGGGAGTAGAGAGTCGTCCATGTAGTCCAAAATGTAGGGTTTTGAAAGGGCTTTAATTTGGTACCAGTCCGAAAGCCTGTATCTCTAACCGTTTAGGAGATATCGAAGGTTAAAGTTTTCCAACCTTTCTCCGTCGATATCCAGCCTTCATCCGTCGATATCTCCGCTTCTACTGGGAGTAGAGAGTCGTTCATGTAGTCCAAAATGTAGGGTTTTGAAAAGGGCTTTAATTTGGTACCTGTTCGAAGCCTGTATCTCTAACCGTTTAGGAGATATCGAAGGTTAAAGTTTTCCAACCTTTCTCCGTCGATATCCAGCATTCATCCGTCGATATCTCCGCTTCTACTGGGAGTAGAGAGTCGTCCATGTAGTCCAAAATGTAGGGTTTTGAAAGGGCTTTAATTTGGTACCTGTCCGAAGCCTGTATCTCTAACCGTTTAGGAGATATCGAAGGTTAAAGTTTTCCAGCCTTTCTCCATCGATATCCAACATTCATCCGTCGATATCTCCGCTTCTACTTTGAGTAGAGAATCGTCCATGTAGTCCAAAATGTAGGATTTTGAAAGGGCTTTAATTTGGTACCTGTCCGAAGCCTGTATCTCTAACCGTTTAGGAGATATCGAAGGTTAAAGATTTCTAACCTTTCTCCGTCGATATCCAGCTTCATCCGTCGATATCTCCGCTTCTACTGGGAGTAGAGAGTCGTCCATGTAGTACAAAATGTAGGGTTTTGAAAGGGCTTCAATTTGGTACCTGTCCGAAACCTGTATCTCTAACCGTTTAGGAGATATCGAAGGTTAAAAGTTTTCCAACCTTTCTCCGTCGATATCTCCGCTTCTACTGGGAGTAGAGAGTCGTCCATGTAGTCCAAAATGTAGGGTTTTGAAAGGGCTTTTAATTTGGTACCTGTCCGAAGCCTGTATCTCTAACCGTTAGGAGATATCGAAAGTTAAAATTTTCCAACCATTCTCCGTCGATATCCAGCATTCATCCGTCGATATCTCCGCTTCTACTGGGAGTAGAGAGTCGTCCATGTTGTCCAAAATGTAGGGTTTTGAAAGGGCTTTAATTTGGTACCTGTCCGAAGCCTGTATCTCTAACCGTTTAGGAGATATCGAAGGTTAAAGTTTTCCAGCCTTTCTCCGTCGATATCCAGCCTTCATCCGTCGATATCTCCGCTTCTACTGGGAGTAGAGAGTCGTCCATGTAGTCCAAAATGTAGGGTTTTGAAAGGGCTTTAATTTGGTACCTGTCCGAAGCCTGTATCTCTAACCGTTTAGGAGATATCGAAGGTTAAAGTTTTCCAACCTTTCTCCGTCGATATCCAGCCTTCATCCGTCGATATCTCCGCTTCTACTGGGAGTAGAGAGTCGTCCATGTAGTCCAAAATGTAGGGTTTTGAAAGGGCTTTAATTTGGTACCTGTCCGAAGCCTGTATCTCTAACCGTTTAGGAGATATCGAAGGTTAAAGTTTTCCAACCTTTCTCCGTCGATATCCAGCTTCATCCGTCGATATCTCCGCTTCTACTGGGAGTAGAGAGTCGTCCATGTAGTCCAAAATGTAGGGTTTTGAAAGGGCTTTAATTTGGTACCTGTCCGAAGCCTGTATCTCTAACCGTTTAGGAGATATCGAAGGTTAAAGTTTTCCCCTTTCTCCGTCGATATCCAGCCTTCATCCGTCGATATCTCCGCTTCTACTGGGAGTAGAGAGTCGTCCATGTAGTCCAAAATGTAGGGTTTTGAAAGGGCTTTAATTTGGTACCTGTCCGAAGCCTGTATCTCTAACCGTTTAGGAGATATCGAAGGTTAAAGTTTTCCAACCTTTCTCCGTCGATATCCAGCCTTCATCCGTCGATATCTCCGCTTCTACTGGGAGTAGAGAGTCGTCCATGTAGTCCAAAATGTAGGGTTTTGAAAGGGCTTTAATTTGGTACCTGTCCGAAGCCTGTATCTCTAACCGTTTAGGAGATATCGAAGGTTAAAGTTTTCCAACCTTTCTCCGTCGATATCTCCGCTTCTACTGGGAGTAGAGAGTCGTCCATGTAGTCCAAAATGTAGGGTTTTGAAAGGGCTTTAATTTGGTACCTGTCCGAAGCCTGTATCTCTAACCGTTTAGGAGATATCGAAGGTTAAAGTTTTCCAACCTTTCTCCGTCGATATCCAGCCTTCATCCGTCGATATCTCCGCTTCTACTGGGAGTAGAGAGTCGTCCATGTAGTCCAAAATGTAGGGTTTTGAAAGGGCTTTAATTTGGTACCTGTCCGAAGCCTGTATCTCTAACCGTTTAGGAGATATCGAAGGTTAAAGTTTTCCAACCTTTCTCCTGTCCGATATCCAGCCTTCATCCGTCGATATCTCCGCTTCTACTGGGAGTAGAGAGTCGTCCATGTAGTCCAAAATGTAGGGTTTTGAAAGGGCTTTAATTTGGTACCTGTCCGAAGCCTGTATCTCTAACCGTTTAGGAGATATCGAAGGTTAAAGTTTTCCAACCTTTCTCCGTCGATATCTCCGCTTCTACTGGGAGTAGAGAGTCGTCCATGTAGTCCAAAATGTAGGGTTTTGAAAGGGCTTTAATTTGGTACCTGTCCGAAGCCTGTATCTCTAACCGTTTAGGAGATATCGAAGGTTAAAGTTTTCCAACCTTTCTCCGTCGATATCTCCGCTTCTACTGGGAGTAGAGAGTCGTCCATGTAGTCAAAATGTAGGGTTTTGAAAGGGCTTTAATTTGGTACCTGTCCGAAGCCTGTATCTCTAACCGTTTAGGAGATATCGAAGGTTAAAGTTTTCCAACCTTTCTCCGTCGATATCCAGCTTCATCCGTCGATATCTCCGCTTCTACTGGGAGTAGAGAGTCGTCCATGTAGTCAAAATGTAGGGTTTTGAAAGGGCTTTAATTTGGTACCTGTCCGAAGCCTGTATCTCTAACCGTTTAGGAGATATCGAAGGTTAAAGTTTTCCAACCTTTCTCCGTTTCGATATCTCCGCTTCTACTGGGAGTAGAGAGTCGTCCATGTAGGCAAAATGTAGGGTTTTGAAAGGGCTTTAATTTGGTACCAGTCCAGGCCTGTATCTCTAACCGTTTAGGAGATATCGAAGGTTAAAGTTTTCCAACTTTCTCCGTCGATATCTTCTCCGTCGATATCTCCGCTTCTACTGGGAGTAGAGAGTCGTCATGTAGTCAAAATGTAGGGTTTTGAGAGGACTTTAATTTGGTGCCAGACTGAGGCCCTGTATCTCTAACCGTTTAGGAGATATCGAAGTTAAATTTTTCAACTTTCTCCGTTGCATTTCACCTTTTCCTTGATATTGCTTTACTAGGAATTGAGAGTGAAGTTTATGGTAAGATTAGAGTTGGTATAGGACTACATTGTGGCAAGAACGCGTTCCTGCATCTTGAAACGTTTAGGAGGTATAGTTAGTTAAAATGTTTAACTTTTAATGTTATTATCTCCGTTTCTACTGTGAATTGAAAGTTGAGCTTTAATGGTCAAAGTAGGGTTGATATAGAACTATATTGCAACAGAGCGTTCCTGTGTCGTGAGACCTTTAGGAGATATCGATGGTTAAATATGCTATCGATGATGTTCGCTTATAACTTCCATTTATCTCAAGAGCTTCTCGGGAATATTCCGTTCGAAATGTTAGTCCGCGATAAAAATGTTTCTTGCGATCTGAGGCCGCTGTTTGTTTAAGGTTAAATTGCAGCAACAATATTGTTATCGGTCAACCTTGAGACCGGCTGCTAACATCCATTTGTGACGTCTGCCACGCCTTTGCGATTACCGATAAATTCAGTTTTCTTGATTGCTCGCGGCGATTTGATGTGGCCATAATATATGGCGAGAATACATGGCAATATATGGGAATAATATATGGTAATAATATACGGCAACAATATATGGCAACAATATATAGCAACAATATATGGCAACAATATGTGGCAACAATGTATGGCAATAATATAAGACAATAATTCATGGAATATATTTTTCGTTACAAGAGTCAATGCAAATTTGCGGCATGCACAATGTAATAATAAAAGTAATAATAAAGTAATAATAAAAGTTCTTTCTGCGAGCTTTGAGTCAGACACTCACCAATGATGATATTGATGATATCCTGTTGCATCCAACCAGATCCACCAATGGCCGCCCATGTCCGCTGCCGCTCTCCATATCGCGCAACATCCATCTTGCAGCTCGTCCCACGGTGATCGCTACACTTTCATCACACTTCCGCGACGCGGTTGATACGCGGTATTAGAACGGCGATATTTACATCAATTAACGAACGTTTTACTCGCCATCGGTGGAAACTTTTTGCGCGCTGCGAAACGGACTCTATAAACTCGATCGGCGAGGAGTAAGAACCGTTGTGAAAATTTATTGACTCGTCCAACGGATTTTTACGGGTGCTTTTCGCGATTGCGTCTGAAAAGTCGCGAAAATGTGGGATTATCGATATCTACGAGTGAAATATTCGCGACGCGAATGCACGCGAGGAAAGATTAGACAATCAGAAACCGGTCCCCCTTAGGGAGCGCAAAGAGAGAGGAGCGGGGCAAAGTTTTCACGCATTATAGCTCTGTCACGACGAAGCTTACGTTCGCGATACTTTGGCGAAATAAAATTTAAGTTTTCTTTGTTAGCAATGCGAGTAAAAACGCGTATATTGACAACCGCGACGCGATATTCAAAGGCACGCGAGCGAGGATACTCAAGCTCGGCGTGCGCTGGCACAATTTCTACGCGCATTATACGCTACTCGAGACAATAGGGATTGTGATGAATGGACAATAATGCCAAATAATTCTACCAGCCTGTTTTGCAAATAAAAAAAAGTAGCTAACGATATCGGCATTTAGGTATGAATATATTTTATACGGACAATTGAATATTGTCAAATAATTAAATCGTTAAGTAATTCTGCGGCTCGCTTGAAAAATAAAAATAAAGCAGCTGATGTCGGTGTCGCGTTTGTACATATGAATATTCTCTTATTCAGATGACTGAACATCAAAAGAGAATCATTCAGTATTTTAAATCTTGTATGTAATGCAGGCTATCGATCAAGTAATCCCTGATTGTTTCGAGCAATGTATTTTATTCAACGTCACAAATACACACATGCAAGTATCTATTTGTAATTCGCATTGACTCGAACGAATTTTTTAGTCCACATCCGTCATGCAGAATTTTGTTTCTCTTTTCATTTTGACTCACCGAACGACTTGCAGTCAGAGCCGGCCACGTTCCGCTTCAACTCTGTAACAAAAAATTCACATTTGCTCATTAGATTTGACCAACGAGTGCGGGCGAGTAAAAGAGTAGTTTACCCTCTGCGATCGTAATTCAAGTCGAGCCGGAAATTATATCCCAGCTCTAGATCGCCAAGGGTCAAACAGAGGACTATAGTAAACTTGTAAACTTACCTTCAAGCCGACTCTGCTTCGCCCGAACCGGATCCTCCGGTGCGGCATCCGCGTCCACCGGATTGCTGTTGCTTTCCGCAACAACTGAAACAGAAAAATAATTTTCCCGGTTGATAACCTGCGGTAGAGAGAGAATATCTTTGATCGGACCAATCGAAAATACGGATAAATTTTGATACGGAATTTTTATCTTTATATTTTTGTTCCAACATTGAAAATTTAAATGGGACTTGAAGCTTTCAAGAGAGCTGATGAGGAACAAGTTACAAAGGCAAAGATCGTAAAGAGTTGAACACAGATGTGTAGGAAACTTGTAAACTTTACCTTCCGGCCGACCCTGCTCTGCCCGAACCGGATCCTCCGGTGCGGCATCCGCGTCCGCCGGACTTGCTTCCCGCAACGTCTGGAACAAAAATTTAGCGTTCTTGGTTGGTAAGCTGCGGTAGAAAAAAATGGTTGGTCGGGATGAGTGGAGAATATTCGCTACGATTTTTTTTCTTTATTGACATTGAATGTCTAGATAGGAGCTCTTGAAAGAGCTGACGAAGAAAATGACAATAAGAAGCGGAGACAACAGTTGTGTGCTCTCGAAATATTCTTTTTACGGATGGACATTTAAATTCAGATCCCGTAACAAGAGTAAACAACTTGAAAGAAGCGCTGACCGAAAACAAAAGTCGCAGTCTAAGAAGCGATATGACGTTTGAATATTCTACACAAATAATATTCTCAACACAGGAATTGGAATGATTCAGAATGTTTGATTGAGACATGATGAATTCGAGATCCACGTCCATGGACTGTTATCCGTCTCTGTCTGGATCAATATCTTTGTAAATACAACAAGCAATAAATAGATAGACAGACAGAGATTGACGAGAGTAAATTGCAAATTCATAAAGTGATGATTATTTAAATCGGATGATGACGGATTGTGAATGCCGAGCGCGAAATTCCGACTTCTTATTTCCCGGAAAATTCGTCAAACGTACGCTCTCGTTATCCTGAGACCTCCCACGTAATAAATATTCCACATACCTGGAAACGTGACGTATCGCTGCCGGCGTTCTGCTTCTCGACCTGCTGAGTTTTCCTCCGGAATTTCACTCGCTCACGCTTTCTTAATGCTGATGACTCGCATGATTCGATACCCGTGCAGTTAATGAATGAGATGCGACGCGATGCCGACTTGAGTATCTCGAGGACCGACAAGATTGTTTAGAGAGCGCGAGACGGAAGTAGACGAGAGCGTCGGCGCAGCGGCTGCTGCTGAATGGAAAATGAGGCGAAATACATGAAGGTGCGCCCGAGTATGATAAATACGAAAGGGGCAAAAAGTGTCGCTCGCTCGCGAGCCGATCACACAATCGGCGCGATGTACACAATTGCGGGCCTCGGCGGTTTGAAGCAAGAGAAGACTTTGCCTTTGAGCGTCTCTTGGTTTTCTCGAAGATTTCGAACAGACGAGGGGAATGCGAGAGGCCTTTTGTCAACTGTACGCAACATTGATGCAACTCATTTTATTGATTACTGAAATAAAGCAAATTACTCTGTCGAAGCATCGGACGATTTGTTAGCTTTATGTTAATTAAAGAGGAATGTATACGAATTAGAAAATGTGTTAGCAACTAATTGTACAGAGTGTAAGTTGTTTGTGACGCCCGTTTTCAGAGAATTAATTAAAGGTCATGGTAGCGTTAAAAGAATGGAATTCAATCCTATGCGAAATTTATGTCGCGCTCTTATTACAAATATTAGTTCTGTATAAAATGTCGTATTTAAAAAGTAATTGTTTCGCATTTCACAGAGATTTTTGTCGTGAATTCTGCCTCAGAATTGGATCAGCGGGTGAATACTTTTTAATGCGACGGGGAATAGAACCGTGAAAATCTTGTATGCCTCTGAATCCGAAAACGATTAGGAACAAGAAGTGATATTTTTCAATACGAAAGATGTCCGCATTTAAAAATTATCGATTGCGATTGAATACAAGGCATATTTGAAACGAATTGAATCCTGTTAATGCGAAGCATTCACTACTGCCATCTCGCATTTAGCGCGGTGAAATTTAATGGGAACTAATACTTTTTATTTTCCCTTTCTTCGGATCAGAAAGCAGAATTCACGAATGTCAATACTTTTTAATATGTTTCAGTTCGACATTTTATACAGGGAGATTATCCGCTGCGGACAATAACTCTTCTACTTTTCATTAATATTCAATGATGATAAATAACATTTAATTGCATTCGTTTGGCTTTTTTTATTTCAAAAATAAAAAAATATAACAGGGTGTCCGGAATGTGATCATTAATATTTTGTGTACTGGTAGAACTCGTTAAAACAATTGAAAAGTCCTGTGCCATTTTACAATTTTTCAATATTTATTCCATAATTAATTAAATGTGTAACGAATGAGCCACAAGAAAGGACAGGACGGCTCTGTGTATAAGAAGATGGCGTACCTCGCGCGGCGAGAGGCAACCGTAAGCGACAAGAGGCGTGCGCGGTGACGAGAAGCGAGCGAAGCGGCCGCCAGCGCTCTCTACGCGCTCATTGGCTGACATGTTTCAATTAAAAACTCGATAACTATTGCCATTTGACATTATGGTACATGGACTTTTCTTCTCGCTACACCCAATCTACCAGTATACAAAATATTAATGATCATATCCGGACACCCTGTATACCAGGGTGAGATTTCACCCATGAACAACATCAACGTGATTTTCTTGATGCTTTTTTTAAAAAATTCAAATATTCGTCGACTCGCTATATTTATAATCGAGTCTCGTCGCGTTAATTAACGTGCTCTCGAGTGGAATCGAATGCTCACCGACGGCCACTATCAGTGCACGAGCGAATGTCCAGAGCGGACGGGATGCTGAATTGAGAAAAACATGACGATGGGAACAGGACCGACAACGATACTCATGCGTCTCCAGACATGTCAAATTGTTTATTATAGAGGAGACTTTGATACGGCAACATATATCGAAGATTAACATTATACGTAACTTTTATTTTTTCTGCTCCTCCCCTCTTTCCCCGCCGCTCTTTTAGACATCGGGCATAGTCTGGCATAGAGATGGCAACTGTGTTGTAGCACGGACATAAATGGATGTAGCACGGACTTCCACGCATGCAGATTTTATCACCGAGACATGAAAGTGAATCCATCGTTGTTCCCCTCTCAAAATAGATGCAGATAGCTCCTTCCCAGTACGGAAAGTCGGTGTCGCGGAACAATGTCGTATTGGCCGTTTCAGGTTTCTCCTCTGCTTCACATCGTCATACCGACTCGTAGGAAGACTTTGAAACTAATCTAACCTCAGTTCCTACTTCTATGAAAATCCGAGATAGTAGTATAAGTAACCACTGGACTGTCAAGTCT
>NW_020230352.1:0-13259 GCF_003227715.2 Harpegnathos saltator
TCTAAATGTTCATATCTCCGGCTTCTACTGGGAATTGAGAGTCGAGATTTATGGTGAGAATAGGGTTGATACAGGACTATATTGAGGCAAAAGCGCGTTCCTGTATCTTGAGCCGTTTAGGAGATACCGAAGGTTACATTTTTAAATTTTAAGTTAATTTTAATTGAAATTTGAATTTAAATGTTCATATCTCCGCTTCTACTGGGAATTGAGAGTCGAGATTTATGGTGAGAATAGGGTTGATACAGGACTATATTGAGGCAAAAGCGCGTTCCTGTATCTTGAGCCGTTTAGGAGATACCGAAGGTTACATTTTTAAATTTTAAGTTAATTTTAATTGAAATTTGAATTTAAATGTTCATATCTCCGCTTCTACTGGGAATTGAGAGTCGAGATTTATGGTGAGAATAGGGTTGATACAGGACTATATTGAGGCAAAAGCGCGTTCCTGTATCTTGAGCCGTTTAGGAGATACCGAAGGTTACATTTTTAAATTTTAAGTTAATTTTAATTGAAATTTGAATTTAAATGTTCATATCTCCGCTTCTACTGGGAATTGAGAGTCGAGATTTATGGTGAGAATAGGGTTGATACAGGACTATATTGAGGCAAAAGCGCGTTCCTGTATCTTGAGCCGTTTAGGAGATACCGAAGGTTACATTTTTAAATTTTAAGTTAATTTTAATTGAAATTTGAATTTAAATGTTCATATCTCCGCTTCTACTGGGAATTGAGAGTCGAGATTTATGGTGAGAATAGGGTTGATACAGGACTATATTGAGGCAAAAGCGCGTTCCTGTATCTTGAGCCGTTTAGGAGATACCGAAGGTTACATTTTTAAATTTTAAGTTAATTTTAATTGAAATTTGAATTTAAATGTTCATATCTCCGCTTCTACTGGGAATTGAGAGTCGAGATTTATGGTGAGAATAGGGTTGATACAGGACTATATTGAGGCAAAAGCGCGTTCCTGTATCTTGAGCCGTTTAGGAGATACCGAAGGTTACATTTTTAAATTTTAAGTTAATTTTAATTGAAATTTGAATTTAAATGTTCATATCTCCGCTTCTACTGGGAATTGAGAGTCGAGATTTATGGTGAGAATAGGGTTGATACAGGACTATATTGAGGCAAAAGCGCGTTCCTGTATCTTGAGCCGTTTAGGAGATACCGAAGGTTACATTTTTAAATTTTAAGTTAATTTTAATTGAAATTTGAATTTAAATGTTCATATCTCCGCTTCTACTGGGAATTGAGAGTCGAGATTTATGGTGAGAATAGGGTTGATACAGGACTATATTGAGGCAAAAGCGCGTTCCTGTATCTTGAGCCGTTTAGGAGATACCGAAGGTTACATTTTTAAATTTTAAGTTAATTTTAATTGAAATTTGAATTTAAATGTTCATATCTCCGCTTCTACTGGGAATTGAGAGTCGAGATTTATGGTGAGAATAGGGTTGATACAGGACTATATTGAGGCAAAAGCGCGTTCCTGTATCTTGAGCCGTTTAGGAGATACCGAAGGTTACATTTTTAAATTTTAAGTTAATTTTAATTGAAATTTGAATTTAAATGTTCATATCTCCGCTTCTACTGGGAATTGAGAGTCGAGATTTATGGTGAGAATAGGGTTGATACAGGACTATATTGAGGCAAAAGCGCGTTCCTGTATCTTGAGCCGTTTAGGAGATACCGAAGGTTACATTTTTAAATTTTAAGTTAATTTTAATTGAAATTTGAATTTAAATGTTCATATCTCCGCTTCTACTGGGAATTGAGAGTCGAGATTTATGGTGAGAATAGGGTTGATACAGGACTATATTGAGGCAAAAGCGCGTTCCTGTATCTTGAGCCGTTTAGGAGATACCGAAGGTTACATTTTTAAATTTTAAGTTAATTTTAATTGAAATTTGAATTTAAATGTTCATATCTCCGCTTCTACTGGGAATTGAGAGTCGAGATTTATGGTGAGAATAGGGTTGATACAGGACTATATTGAGGCAAAAGCGCGTTCCTGTATCTTGAGCCGTTTAGGAGATACCGAAGGTTACATTTTTAAATTTTAAGTTAATTTTAATTGAAATTTGAATTTAAATGTTCATATCTCCGCTTCTACTGGGAATTGAGAGTCGAGATTTATGGTGAGAATAGGGTTGATACAGGACTATATTGAGGCAAAAGCGCGTTCCTGTATCTTGAGCCGTTTAGGAGATACCGAAGGTTACATTTTTAAATTTTAAGTTAATTTTAATTGAAATTTGAATTTAAATGTTGTAACGAGGCGCAGATGCACCTCGTTACTACCGGCCCGACCGACCACCTGTCGGGCCGAAGAACGGCGCTTTGCGCCACCCTAAATTAACGAAGACGATCGCGCCGCCGTTATCACGCGCCGCCGCTATCGCGCGCCGCGGCGTTCACGCGCTGCCGCTAGCGCGCGCGGCCGCGATCACGCGCCGTCATCATGCCTCGCGCCGATAGGCGCGCCGCTCGATCGCCGCCGTATCAATCGTAGCGCGAACAACTATAAAACGGCGGCGATCGAGCTCCTACTCACCAGACCGATCCGTACCGCCGATTCGATCTAGACGCCTTATGCCGAAAGAGAGAATATCCGGACCGTTTCGCTCTGCCTTCCGCTTTCCTCCTCACCGAACCCGGACTCTGACGAGCCTTATCCGCGCGAAACGCGTAGCAGCGACCGAACCGCGGAGTCGGCCGTTACAATGTTCATATCTCCGCTTCTACTGGGAATTGAGAGTCGAGATTTATGGTGAGAATAGGGTTGATACAGGACTATATTGAGGCAAAAGCGCGTTCCTGTATCTTGAGCCGTTTAGGAGATACCGAAGGTTACATTTTTAAATTTTAAGTTAATTTTAATTGAAATTTGAATTTAAATGTTCATATCTCCGCTTCTACTGGGAATTGAGAGTCGAGATTTATGGTGAGAATAGGGTTGATACAGGACTATATTGAGGCAAAAGCGCGTTCCTGTATCTTGAGCCGTTTAGGAGATACCGAAGGTTACATTTTTAAATTTTAAGTTAATTTTAATTGAAATTTGAATTTAAATGTTCATATCTCCGCTTCTACTGGGAATTGAGAGTCGAGATTTATGGTGAGAATAGGGTTGATACAGGACTATATTGAGGCAAAAGCGCGTTCCTGTATCTTGAGCCGTTTAGGAGATACCGAAGGTTACATTTTTAAATTTTAAGTTAATTTTAATTGAAATTTGAATTTAAATGTTGTAACGAGCGCAGATGCACCTCGTTACTACCGGCCGACCGACCACCTGTCGGCCGAAGAACGGCGCTTGCCCACCCTAATTAACGAAGACGATCGCGCCGCCGTTATCACGCGCCGCCGCTATCGCGCGCCGCGGCGTTCACGCGCGCCGCTAGCGCGCGCGCCGCGATCACCGCCTCATCATGCCTCCGCCGATAGGCGCCGCTCGATCGCCCCGTATCAATCGTAGCGCGAACAACTATAAAACGGCGGCGATCGAGCTCCTACTCACCAGACCGATCCGTACCGCCGATTCGATCTAGACGCCTTATGCCGAAAGAGAGAATATCCGGACCGTTTCGTCTGCCTTCCGCTTTCCTCACGAACCGACTTACAATAGACAGAAATCGTTAAATGTTCATATCTCCGCTTCTACTGGGAATTGAGAGTCGAGATTTATGGTGAGAATAGGGTTGATACAGGACTATATTGAGGCAAAAGCGCGTTCCTGTATCTTGAGCCGTTTAGGAGATACCGAAGGTTACATTTTTAAATTTTAAGTTAATTTTAATTGAAATTTGAATTTAAATGTTCATATCTCCGCTTCTACTGGGAATTGAGAGTCGAGATTTATGGTGAGAATAGGGTTGATACAGGACTATATTGAGGCAAAAGCGCGTTCCTGTATCTTGAGCCGTTTAGGAGATACCGAAGGTTACATTTTTAAATTTTAAGTTAATTTTAATTGAAATTTGAATTTAAATGTTCATATCTCCGCTTCTACTGGGAATTGAGAGTCGAGATTTATGGTGAGAATAGGGTTGATACAGGACTATATTGAGGCAAAAGCGCGTTCCTGTATCTTGAGCCGTTTAGGAGATACCGAAGGTTACATTTTTAAATTTTAAGTTAATTTTAATTGAAATTTGAATTTAAATGTTCATATCTCCGCTTCTACTGGGAATTGAGAGTCGAGATTTATGGTGAGAATAGGGTTGATACAGGACTATATTGAGGCAAAAGCGCGTTCCTGTATCTTGAGCCGTTTAGGAGATACCGAAGGTTACATTTTTAAATTTTAAGTTAATTTTAATTGAAATTTGAATTTAAATGTTCATATCTCCGCTTCTACTGGGAATTGAGAGTCGAGATTTATGGTGAGAATAGGGTTGATACAGGACTATATTGAGGCAAAAGCGCGTTCCTGTATCTTGAGCCGTTTAGGAGATACCGAAGGTTACATTTTTAAATTTTAAGTTAATTTTAATTGAAATTTGAATTTAAATGTTCATATCTCCGCTTCTACTGGGAATTGAGAGTCGAGATTTATGGTGAGAATAGGGTTGATACAGGACTATATTGAGGCAAAAGCGCGTTCCTGTATCTTGAGCCGTTTAGGAGATACCGAAGGTTACATTTTTAAATTTTAAGTTAATTTTAATTGAAATTTGAATTTAAATGTTCATATCTCCGCTTCTACTGGGAATTGAGAGTCGAGATTTATGGTGAGAATAGGGTTGATACAGGACTATATTGAGGCAAAAGCGCGTTCCTGTATCTTGAGCCGTTTAGGAGATACCGAAGGTTACATTTTTAAATTTTAAGTTAATTTTAATTGAAATTTGAATTTAAATGTTCATATCTCCGCTTCTACTGGGAATTGAGAGTCGAGATTTATGGTGAGAATAGGGTTGATACAGGACTATATTGAGGCAAAAGCGCGTTCCTGTATCTTGAGCCGTTTAGGAGATACCGAAGGTTACATTTTTAAATTTTAAGTTAATTTTAATTGAAATTTGAATTTAAATGTTCATATCTCCGCTTCTACTGGGAATTGAGAGTCGAGATTTATGGTGAGAATAGGGTTGATACAGGACTATATTGAGGCAAAAGCGCGTTCCTGTATCTTGAGCCGTTTAGGAGATACCGAAGGTTACATTTTTAAATTTTAAGTTAATTTTAATTGAAATTTGAATTTAAATGTTCATATCTCCGCTTCTACTGGGAATTGAGAGTCGAGATTTATGGTGAGAATAGGGTTGATACAGGACTATATTGAGGCAAAAGCGCGTTCCTGTATCTTGAGCCGTTTAGGAGATACCGAAGGTTACATTTTTAAATTTTAAGTTAATTTTAATTGAAATTTGAATTTAAATGTTCATATCTCCGCTTCTACTGGGAATTGAGAGTCGAGATTTATGGTGAGAATAGGGTTGATACAGGACTATATTGAGGCAAAAGCGCGTTCCTGTATCTTGAGCCGTTTAGGAGATACCGAAGGTTACATTTTTAAATTTTAAGTTAATTTTAATTGAAATTTGAATTTAAATGTTCATATCTCCGCTTCTACTGGGAATTGAGAGTCGAGATTTATGGTGAGAATAGGGTTGATACAGGACTATATTGAGGCAAAAGCGCGTTCCTGTATCTTGAGCCGTTTAGGAGATACCGAAGGTTACATTTTTAAATTTTAAGTTAATTTTAATTGAAATTTGAATTTAAATGTTCATATCTCCGCTTCTACTGGGAATTGAGAGTCGAGATTTATGGTGAGAATAGGGTTGATACAGGACTATATTGAGGCAAAAGCGCGTTCCTGTATCTTGAGCCGTTTAGGAGATACCGAAGGTTACATTTTTAAATTTTAAGTTAATTTTAATTGAAATTTGAATTTAAATGTTCATATCTCCGCTTCTACTGGGAATTGAGAGTCGAGATTTATGGTGAGAATAGGGTTGATACAGGACTATATTGAGGCAAAAGCGCGTTCCTGTATCTTGAGCCGTTTAGGAGATACCGAAGGTTACATTTTTAAATTTTAAGTTAATTTTAATTGAAATTTGAATTTAAATGTTCATATCTCCGCTTCTACTGGGAATTGAGAGTCGAGATTTATGGTGAGAATAGGGTTGATACAGGACTATATTGAGGCAAAAGCGCGTTCCTGTATCTTGAGCCGTTTAGGAGATACCGAAGGTTACATTTTTAAATTTTAAGTTAATTTTAATTGAAATTTGAATTTAAATGTTCATATCTCCGCTTCTACTGGGAATTGAGAGTCGAGATTTATGGTGAGAATAGGGTTGATACAGGACTATATTGAGGCAAAAGCGCGTTCCTGTATCTTGAGCCGTTTAGGAGATACCGAAGGTTACATTTTTAAATTTTAAGTTAATTTTAATTGAAATTTGAATTTAAATGTTCATATCTCCGCTTCTACTGGGAATTGAGAGTCGAGATTTATGGTGAGAATAGGGTTGATACAGGACTATATTGAGGCAAAAGCGCGTTCCTGTATCTTGAGCCGTTTAGGAGATACCGAAGGTTACATTTTTAAATTTTAAGTTAATTTTAATTGAAATTTGAATTTAAATGTTCATATCTCCGCTTCTACTGGGAATTGAGAGTCGAGATTTATGGTGAGAATAGGGTTGATACAGGACTATATTGAGGCAAAAGCGCGTTCCTGTATCTTGAGCCGTTTAGGAGATACCGAAGGTTACATTTTTAAATTTTAAGTTAATTTTAATTGAAATTTGAATTTAAATGTTCATATCTCCGCTTCTACTGGGAATTGAGAGTCGAGATTTATGGTGAGAATAGGGTTGATACAGGACTATATTGAGGCAAAAGCGCGTTCCTGTATCTTGAGCCGTTTAGGAGATACCGAAGGTTACATTTTTAAATTTTAAGTTAATTTTAATTGAAATTTGAATTTAAATGTTCATATCTCCGCTTCTACTGGGAATTGAGAGTCGAGATTTATGGTGAGAATAGGGTTGATACAGGACTATATTGAGGCAAAAGCGCGTTCCTGTATCTTGAGCCGTTTAGGAGATACCGAAGGTTACATTTTTAAATTTTAAGTTAATTTTAATTGAAATTTGAATTTAAATGTTTATCTCGTTCTACTGGGAAGAAGCGTTTGGATATTACGAAGAGATGGGTTTGTATCGGCCGTTATTAGGGCCGATACGCGTTCATTCTTGTTATCATTGAACAATTAAAGGATCGATATACCAGAATTACATTATTAGATTATGAAAGAAAATTATTTGGCTTTAGAAGATTGACATTATGCGAAACGCTAGCACGAACCGGAGTCGTTACAATGTTCATATCTCCGCTTCTACTGGGAATTGAGAGTCGAGATTTATGGTGAGAATAGGGTTGATACAGGACTATATTGAGGCAAAAGCGCGTTCCTGTATCTTGAGCCGTTTAGGAGATACCGAAGGTTACATTTTTAAATTTTAAGTTAATTTTAATTGAAATTTGAATTTAAATGTTCATATCTCCGCTTCTACTGGGAATTGAGAGTCGAGATTTATGGTGAGAATAGGGTTGATACAGGACTATATTGAGGCAAAAGCGCGTTCCTGTATCTTGAGCCGTTTAGGAGATACCGAAGGTTACATTTTTAAATTTTAAGTTAATTTTAATTGAAATTTGAATTTAAATGTTCATATCTCCGCTTCTACTGGGAATTGAGAGTCGAGATTTATGGTGAGAATAGGGTTGATACAGGACTATATTGAGGCAAAAGCGCGTTCCTGTATCTTGAGCCGTTTAGGAGATACCGAAGGTTACATTTTTAAATTTTAAGTTAATTTTAATTGAAATTTGAATTTAAATGTTCAATCTCGTTCTACGGGAATTGAGAGTCGAAAATTAAGAAGAGAATAGGAGTTAGAATACAAGGACTATAATTAGGAAAAAAAACGCGATATCCTATACAAATGAGCCGATTTAGAGTATGAAAGGAATACATTTTTTTTTTAGAAATTGAATTTGAATGAAATTTAAATGTTCATATCTCCGCTTCTACTGGGAATTGAGAGTCGAGATTTATGGTGAGAATAGGGTTGATACAGGACTATATTGAGGCAAAAGCGCGTTCCTGTATCTTGAGCCGTTTAGGAGATACCGAAGGTTACATTTTTAAATTTTAAGTTAATTTTAATTGAAATTTGAATTTAAATGTTCATATCTCCGCTTCTACTGGGAATTGAGAGTCGAGATTTATGGTGAGAATAGGGTTGATACAGGACTATATTGAGGCAAAAGCGCGTTCCTGTATCTTGAGCCGTTTAGGAGATACCGAAGGTTACATTTTTAAATTTTAAGTTAATTTTAATTGAAATTTGAATTTAAATGTTCATATCTCCGCTTCTACTGGGAATTGAGAGTCGAGATTTATGGTGAGAATAGGGTTGATACAGGACTATATTGAGGCAAAAGCGCGTTCCTGTATCTTGAGCCGTTTAGGAGATACCGAAGGTTACATTTTTAAATTTTAAGTTAATTTTAATTGAAATTTGAATTTAAATGTTCATATCTCCGCTTCTACTGGGAATTGAGAGTCGAGATTTATGGTGAGAATAGGGTTGATACAGGACTATATTGAGGCAAAAGCGCGTTCCTGTATCTTGAGCCGTTTAGGAGATACCGAAGGTTACATTTTTAAATTTTAAGTTAATTTTAATTGAAATTTGAATTTAAATGTTCATATCTCCGCTTCTACTGGGAATTGAGAGTCGAGATTTATGGTGAGAATAGGGTTGATACAGGACTATATTGAGGCAAAAGCGCGTTCCTGTATCTTGAGCCGTTTAGGAGATACCGAAGGTTACATTTTTAAATTTTAAGTTAATTTTAATTGAAATTTGAATTTAAATGTTCATATCTCCGCTTCTACTGGGAATTGAGAGTCGAGATTTATGGTGAGAATAGGGTTGATACAGGACTATATTGAGGCAAAAGCGCGTTCCTGTATCTTGAGCCGTTTAGGAGATACCGAAGGTTACATTTTTAAATTTTAAGTTAATTTTAATTGAAATTTGAATTTAAATGTTCATATCTCCGCTTCTACTGGGAATTGAGAGTCGAGATTTATGGTGAGAATAGGGTTGATACAGGACTATATTGAGGCAAAAGCGCGTTCCTGTATCTTGAGCCGTTTAGGAGATACCGAAGGTTACATTTTTAAATTTTAAGTTAATTTTAATTGAAATTTGAATTTAAATGTTCATATCTCCGCTTCTACTGGGAATTGAGAGTCGAGATTTATGGTGAGAATAGGGTTGATACAGGACTATATTGAGGCAAAAGCGCGTTCCTGTATCTTGAGCCGTTTAGGAGATACCGAAGGTTACATTTTTAAATTTTAAGTTAATTTTAATTGAAATTTGAATTTAAATGTTCATATCTCCGCTTCTACTGGGAATTGAGAGTCGAGATTTATGGTGAGAATAGGGTTGATACAGGACTATATTGAGGCAAAAGCGCGTTCCTGTATCTTGAGCCGTTTAGGAGATACCGAAGGTTACATTTTTAAATTTTAAGTTAATTTTAATTGAAATTTGAATTTAAATGTTCATATCTCCGCTTCTACTGGGAATTGAGAGTCGAGATTTATGGTGAGAATAGGGTTGATACAGGACTATATTGAGGCAAAAGCGCGTTCCTGTATCTTGAGCCGTTTAGGAGATACCGAAGGTTACATTTTTAAATTTTAAGTTAATTTTAATTGAAATTTGAATTTAAATGTTCATATCTCCGCTTCTACTGGGAATTGAGAGTCGAGATTTATGGTGAGAATAGGGTTGATACAGGACTATATTGAGGCAAAAGCGCGTTCCTGTATCTTGAGCCGTTTAGGAGATACCGAAGGTTACATTTTTAAATTTTAAGTTAATTTTAATTGAAATTTGAATTTAAATGTTCATATCTCCGCTTCTACTGGGAATTGAGAGTCGAGATTTATGGTGAGAATAGGGTTGATACAGGACTATATTGAGGCAAAAGCGCGTTCCTGTATCTTGAGCCGTTTAGGAGATACCGAAGGTTACATTTTTAAATTTTAAGTTAATTTTAATTGAAATTTGAATTTAAATGTTCATATCTCCGCTTCTACTGGGAATTGAGAGTCGAGATTTATGGTGAGAATAGGGTTGATACAGGACTATATTGAGGCAAAAGCGCGTTCCTGTATCTTGAGCCGTTTAGGAGATACCGAAGGTTACATTTTTAAATTTTAAGTTAATTTTAATTGAAATTTGAATTTAAATGTTCATATCTCCGCTTCTACTGGGAATTGAGAGTCGAGATTTATGGTGAGAATAGGGTTGATACAGGACTATATTGAGGCAAAAGCGCGTTCCTGTATCTTGAGCCGTTTAGGAGATACCGAAGGTTACATTTTTAAATTTTAAGTTAATTTTAATTGAAATTTGAATTTAAATGTTCATATCTCCGCTTCTACTGGGAATTGAGAGTCGAGATTTATGGTGAGAATAGGGTTGATACAGGACTATATTGAGGCAAAAGCGCGTTCCTGTATCTTGAGCCGTTTAGGAGATACCGAAGGTTACATTTTTAAATTTTAAGTTAATTTTAATTGAAATTTGAATTTAAATGTTCATATCTCCGCTTCTACTGGGAATTGAGAGTCGAGATTTATGGTGAGAATAGGGTTGATACAGGACTATATTGAGGCAAAAGCGCGTTCCTGTATCTTGAGCCGTTTAGGAGATACCGAAGGTTACATTTTTAAATTTTAAGTTAATTTTAATTGAAATTTGAATTTAAATGTTCATATCTCCGCTTCTACTGGGAATTGAGAGTCGAGATTTATGGTGAGAATAGGGTTGATACAGGACTATATTGAGGCAAAAGCGCGTTCCTGTATCTTGAGCCGTTTAGGAGATACCGAAGGTTACATTTTTAAATTTTAAGTTAATTTTAATTGAAATTTGAATTTAAATGTTCATATCTCCGCTTCTACTGGGAATTGAGAGTCGAGATTTATGGTGAGAATAGGGTTGATACAGGACTATATTGAGGCAAAAGCGCGTTCCTGTATCTTGAGCCGTTTAGGAGATACCGAAGGTTACATTTTTAAATTTTAAGTTAATTTTAATTGAAATTTGAATTTAAATGTTCATATCTCCGCTTCTACTGGGAATTGAGAGTCGAGATTTATGGTGAGAATAGGGTTGATACAGGACTATATTGAGGCAAAAGCGCGTTCCTGTATCTTGAGCCGTTTAGGAGATACCGAAGGTTACATTTTTAAATTTTAAGTTAATTTTAATTGAAATTTGAATTTAAATGTTCATATCTCCGCTTCTACTGGGAATTGAGAGTCGAGATTTATGGTGAGAATAGGGTTGATACAGGACTATATTGAGGCAAAAGCGCGTTCCTGTATCTTGAGCCGTTTAGGAGATACCGAAGGTTACATTTTTAAATTTTAAGTTAATTTTAATTGAAATTTGAATTTAAATGTTCATATCTCCGCTTCTACTGGGAGAATGTGGGAGAGGGGTCGAAGAGATGGGGTTATAGGGTGGGCGGGTTAGGTGGTAGGCGGGGGATACGGCTATATTGAGGCAAAAGCGCGTTCCTGTATCTTGAGCCGTTAGGAGATACCGAAGGTTACATTTTTTTTTTAAGTTAATTTATTGAAATTTGAATTTAAATGTTCATATCTCCGCTTCTACTGGGAATTGAGAGTCGAGATTTATGGTGAGAATAGGGTTGATACAGGACTATATTGAGGCAAAAGCGCGTTCCTGTATCTTGAGCCGTTTAGGAGATACCGAAGGTTACATTTTTAAATTTTAAGTTAATTTTAATTGAAATTTGAATTTAAATGTTCATATCTCCGCTTCTACTGGGAATTGAGAGTCGAGATTTATGGTGAGAATAGGGTTGATACAGGACTATATTGAGGCAAAAGCGCGTTCCTGTATCTTGAGCCGTTTAGGAGATACCGAAGGTTACATTTTTAAATTTTAAGTTAATTTTAATTGAAATTTGAATTTAAATGTTCATATCTCCGCTTCTACTGGGAATTGAGAGTCGAGATTTATGGTGAGAATAGGGTTGATACAGGACTATATTGAGGCAAAAGCGCGTTCCTGTATCTTGAGCCGTTTAGGAGATACCGAAGGTTACATTTTTAAATTTTAAGTTAATTTTAATTGAAATTTGAATTTAAATGTTCATATCTCCGCTTCTACTGGGAATTGAGAGTCGAGATTTATGGTGAGAATAGGGTTGATACAGGACTATATTGAGGCAAAAGCGCGTTCCTGTATCTTGAGCCGTTTAGGAGATACCGAAGGTTACATTTTTAAATTTTAAGTTAATTTTAATTGAAATTTGAATTTAAATGTTCATATCTCCGCTTCTACTGGGAATTGAGAGTCGAGATTTATGGTGAGAATAGGGTTGATACAGGACTATATTGAGGCAAAAGCGCGTTCCTGTATCTTGAGCCGTTTAGGAGATACCGAAGGTTACATTTTTAAATTTTAAGTTAATTTTAATTGAAATTTGAATTTAAATGTTCATATCTCCGCTTCTACTGGGAATTGAGAGTCGAGATTTATGGTGAGAATAGGGTTGATACAGGACTATATTGAGGCAAAAGCGCGTTCCTGTATCTTGAGCCGTTTAGGAGATACCGAAGGTTACATTTTTAAATTTTAAGTTAATTTTAATTGAAATTTGAATTTAAATGTTCATATCTCCGCTTCTACTGGGAATTGAGAGTCGAGATTTATGGTGAGAATAGGGTTGATACAGGACTATATTGAGGCAAAAGCGCGTTCCTGTATCTTGAGCCGTTTAGGAGATACCGAAGGTTACATTTTTAAATTTTAAGTTAATTTTAATTGAAATTTGAATTTAAATGTTCATATCTCCGCTTCTACTGGGAATTGAGAGTCGAGATTTATGGTGAGAATAGGGTTGATACAGGACTATATTGAGGCAAAAGCGCGTTCCTGTATCTTGAGCCGTTTAGGAGATACCGAAGGTTACATTTTTAAATTTTAAGTTAATTTTAATTGAAATTTGAATTTAAATGTTCATATCTCCGCTTCTACTGGGAATTGAGAGTCGAGATTTATGGTGAGAATAGGGTTGATACAGGACTATATTGAGGCAAAAGCGCGTTCCTGTATCTTGAGCCGTTTAGGAGATACCGAAGGTTACATTTTTAAATTTTAAGTTAATTT
>NW_020230353.1:0-28244 GCF_003227715.2 Harpegnathos saltator
TTACGTTCGTACAACTTTTTTTTAATAACTCTTTAATAAACAATGAGCAACGGCTAAAACTTTTGATTGTGACTCAGAAGGGTCTCCTTGATAAAATATCCAACAGACAAGGTCATCAGAGGTGGGTGCCTTAAACACAAGATTTACCAAATTTGTTTCTTCAACTTAGCTCGATTAATATTTGAAATAATAAAAAATTTTTCGAGAGAATGCTGTCTCTTTTGAAGGGATCTATCGAATGTGTGTTACTACATTCAATATAATATCTGTTAAGTTAATATATCTGTTAGTATATCTGTTAATATATCTGTTAAGAATTTTAAAGTTGCTACGATTTCAAGCACTTGCTTTTCTTAGGAAGGACATCTAACGCTCAGGATATCGCGGGTCCGTCGCGAGAGAGAACGCATCTCGGTCGATCGCGAGAATTCAAGGATTAAAAATCGAATCGGAAGAACGAAAAAGGTATTATGAGACTCCGTTTTTGTCTATTTTGACTTCATTTATTTCGACAATTTTTCCCTTCCCACCAATTAGCTGTTGTTCATTTACAATGCATCATTGAAGTAATTAGAGATGATTCTATGAATCAACAGAATTTTATACGGTCAACTTGAAAAAGGGTCCGGTTTACGCTTTATTCCACTTCGGTTTATTCGACTTCGTCAAGGAGATACATAATTGGAAACAGCAACTGGTAATTTTCCGTCCTTGTTCGTCACCAGTGGCTCCACTTTTAGTTACTGCAATTGAAAGAACATTGAGCAATTATGACAATTATATTTCTGAGGGTATTAATAAATATAAATTACCGTCATCATAACACTTGAGATAGATTATTTTCGCCAATTTTCTTGTGTCGGCGTCTGATATTAAGTCCACAAATGATTGGAAAGCTGCCTCCTTTATGCTCTCGCCTTTCTCGTTAAGCAGCTGAAATAGATGATTTAATAATACGTTACGTCAAATGTTATAATTACTAAAAATGGTGTCTAAATAATTACAAAATTAACAAGAATCAAAATTGATAAAATCATAAAATTAATGCGTGTGTGTGTCTGATAAAATAACTTTCCTTAGAAATTCCTACTTATGTTCTGTGTATTTTGAGATATTATTCTCCTAAAATAAGCCAGATATAAAATGTAGAGATAGTTCAATTATTTAAATTCAGAATATTTTCTATCTATATACGGGATGTCCGGGATCTTTTGGAAATGGAAAATTGTGAAGATTAATGAGATAAACCTGAGAAGAAAAGTCAAGTATTACTTTACAAAAATTGCAATAGTTACTAAGTTATTAATGATTGATGAATGATGAAAATGATCACATCTAGAAGATCTCTTAATTGATAACTTGAAAATTTGCGTACTTATTCGCAAAATAGTAATGTTTTGTCCAAAATGACCTAATCTACAATTATATGATGACTATTGTGCCCAGCGAAAGGTTCAAGGATCAGGGTTCAAAGTTCAATATACTCAGGTCTATCGCCAGATTCATATATATATATGTATGTATGTATGTATGTTTATATATAAATGTATGTAAGTATGTATTGCATATACGTATGAATTTCAAACATAAGTATACGTACCCCATACATATCTACCGCGCACAAGGCCGTGTCGAGATTAACCTCAGCTGCAAAGCAAAAATTAACAGATGTACTAATACAATTGGTAAATTTTTAGAACCATTTCTTTATTAAAAATAGGACGAATTAAATTGTTATCGTGCTATCCTTAAGACTAATGCAAATTATGTAAAACATGATTACAGTGTCCAAAAGAAATGCAAATCAATAATTTATCAGGTTTGTCAAAATACCCGTTTAGTTTTATAAATTTACATTTACTGTGTTGAATCTAGTCATTTTAATTCTCTCTCCTTATTTAGTTACATGTTATAATTAAAAGCTTAATGTTGAAGCTCAGTGGCTAATGGGTCAGTTATATTAATTGTCACATTATATGTTATTATCTATCCATTCATATATTTTTCTATCGTAAAACGATAGAACCGATTACATAGAAAATTTTTCAAATCAAACAGAACGTTCTAACTGGTTCAGTGATACAAGTGCATTATAATATAATAAAAAAGTCGAATTTTCGAAAATCGTGATGAAAAAATCGAATATCTGGATACAATTCTGGTTATTCTAAAATAATTAAATTATGATATAAATTCATCATAAAGAGGTAATTTATTTTTCATAATATTAATTTCTTAATATGATTAATTTTAATACTTACGTGGCGACTTGCCCAGTTGCTTGTTGCACTTCGAAAGGTCTTCATGGAATTTTCGCGCCATGTTTGCGTCAAAACCGTAAGCCATCGCCTGATATACATAATGACGGCCACATATGTAGAAAACTATTACGTATTGTTTTAACAATTGAATGCCATCACGATATCGATCAACTTATAACTTGTCCCGATGTTTGCATTCACAAGAAGCAACATCATCGTCTTGTTCGATTTTATATTTATTATCATTTATTATTTTTATTTGAAATATTCCCTCATACTTACAATGATAGCCAACACACCCACAGTAATCAGCAAAGTCTTCATTCTGAATTCCTCGAGTATACACAAAATGGTACAAAAATCTGTGGCACGAGGGGCTTTTTATAGCGCACTGAATAACACCAAAGCAGTAGCTGCGTATTTATAAAGAATTTGATAACGCACACCCAGATATGTTGTTAGATAACAAGAATACATGTTATTTACCTTGCCTAATTCATGATACTAAAAAATAGCGTCGGCTTTACGAAAACAACATTATGGCAAAAAAGAATTATACATGTGCCTTGCGTTTTGAAACATAAATACTCTCTTATCATAAATCCGCTCTTGATTTATTTTGGTTTAGTTTACTTTTCATTATTTATATGAGACTTGCTTGAATGATAACGAGATATTATCCAGGTCACTAAATTCTGCCATAGAATACTGCAGGAATTTTAGAACTTTCAATATCCATCAAAAATAAAAATCATTTTGTTGGAAACAAATAAATACAATGTTAAGTGCATCTTACGGAGCCGTTTTTGTTAATAACATCAAAAAATACAAGTACCGGACAACATCCGTCATCGAATGTAAGTTTGTTTCAATGTCAATGGAAAACAATTCAAAAGGACGCATTAACGTATTTAAAAATTTTGGGTAAAACCCCTGTTTAGGAGACACACATCCGATGACCTTGACTGTTATATATATTATCAAGGACACCCTCTTGAGTAACAATCAAAAGGTTTTAGCCGTCGATCATTGTTTATTAAAAATTAATTAACAGAAGAAATTTCATAAATAGAATGTAATTTTCGGACATTGTGCACATATTTAAGGAATGAGCACATGCTATACATGTCCTGTACATGAATATATTCATCGCATTACTGACCTGAAACTCCATCTGTTCCTTTTAGTCCCAAAAAATTTTTTTGGTAATTATGCAGAAATAGGGACCATCTCCCGATGTCAATAAATTTCACATATCATCAAAGTTCTGTAATGTTGTTCTGTAATGAGTAATGTTCTGAAAGTTTTAACCCGTGCTCATTGTTTATATCAAAGTTAGGAACAAATGAAATTCCATAAATTTTTTAATTCAGTTAATCCAAATGCAGTATATATTTAGAAATGTAGGAAACAGTACATACAAGGTGTACCAAAAGTATGGGAACGGTCGAATACTTCATAAACTATGCATTTTAGAAAGAAATGTTTCAGACAAAAATTATTTGGTTCGAGTGGGGAAATAAGATGATGTCATTGGATTGACCTTGAGTGAACGTCCCAAGGTTATACGGAGTTCAACTTTGTTCTTTTTAATGGAACCCCTTATTTTTCATGGCATATCCCTGTAGCTCATCTCTTCTAACTATCTCGACAGCTTTCCAAAACACTATACATAAGTAATGTTTTATTGAGTATTTTCCCAGTTATGGGGTTTGAAAGTTACAATACCGACGGCATTAGCCAAGGTGTACTGTGTGGAGGTTGCACGATCGGATTTATACCTTTTGTGCCTGTATGTCACAGCAGAGATAAGGACACCACAGTTCGTCACTCCCGTAGTATTTAATGACTCCAAACCCTCTCTGCTGTATGTGTGCGTATGTGTGTGCGTGCGTGTGTACATATGTGTGTGGTTTGGTTGAATAAGTGTCCAAATTGACCTCAATCTGCTGCTTGACAATCGCCTAGCTGTAGATAAAAATTATTTAAAACATTCCGTCTCATCCCTGCCAAAATAAGATCGATTTGGTGTATTATACGTTTCCTAAGGTCCGCAAGGTTGGCAGGTTTTGTTTCTTATACATTGTTTTTAAGATATCCCCAAAGAAATAATCGACAGGAGGAAGATCTGGTGATCTAACAGGCCACTCTATTTGACCACGTCTTCCTATCCACCGATATGAAAAAGTATTATGCAAAAATTAGCGTACTGCTACTTTATAGTGTGGGCTCTTAGCGTTATCTGGGGAGAGGAGAATGTCGTAAGCGTAGAGTGTCAAGTAGCTCGGTGGACTAGAGCAGTCACCCGACAGGCAAAAGGGCCGGGTTCGATTCCCCGGTCTTAGCGACTACCGCGCACCCAATATTTTTCACTCTTCGGAACGAAATAAGACGCAGGTCCAGGACGGGAACGTCCCGCTGCCACCTGGGTACCATCGCGCCCTCCTTCTTTCATGGTCCTCCTGCACCATCTTGTTGGAACCAAATATTTTCTATGTTCCCATCAAACATATTTTCAAAAGCGGATATGTCTTTATTTTGCAATAGCTCCTGATAGATCGCCGCATTCAAATTCCCATTAATGGAGAATGGTCCAACAATACCACGTTCGCAAAAACCCGCCCAAACGTTAAGTTTTTGGGGATACTGTGTGCGGATATCATACATCCAGTGAGGATTTTCATCACCCCAATATAGGCAATTCTGCCTATTTATCGCTCCATTCAATTGAAAAGGAGCTTCGTCGAAAAAAATGATGTGATCAGAAAAGTTATTATTATCATCGTATGGACACATTATTTCGTCGCAGAATTCATTTCTTCGATCAAAATCATCTTCCAATAGTTCCTGAGTGATGCTAATTTTCAAAGGATGCTATTTCTCTTTCACTAAAATACGATGAATGGACATTATACTAATCTCATGCGTCTGTGCTGCCTTCCTCAAACTAGAATGAGGACTTTCGACAAATGTTTGCATCACTTTGAAATTCTTATCCAAGTTTGTCGCTAATTTTGATCTGCCAGTGCGTTGTCGATCCTTGACGGATCTTGTTTCATCAAATCGTCTGGCCGTTTTCTGGACTGTAGACTTCGAAATCGGTGTATGATCTGGATAAGTATTGTTAAATAAAGCAGCTACTTGTTCATAGGATCTAACGCGGGTACCATATCCTCGCATCACCAGTAAAATAATTCTTTCTCTTTCAGATAATACCATTCTGAATGCCACTGAAATTTCACTCAGTTGCTTGATAGTGTGTCGTAATACGAAGAGCTGAACGTATCCAGGGTAGAAAAACGTTCGATTACAGGTCAAATCAGAACGATTAAAGTAGAAAGATATTCATTGGAAAAGAACTATGAAAAATATAATAACCTCGGTATTTGAATTTTCTCCTAGTCTACGGTGCACATTCGTTGAATCTTCTGTCGATCATTTTCAGAAAGAATTACTGCGAATGATGCGAGGATATGGTAACCACGTTAGATCTTTTGAATAAGTAGCTTCTTATCTCTGCTGTGACAAACATACACACACATACAAAAGGTGTAAATCCGATTGTTCAACCTCCACGCGGTACACCTTGGCTAATATCGGCGATATTGTAATTTTCAAACCTCATAACTGGGAAAATACTCAATAAAACTTATGTATAGTGTTTCGGAAAGCTCTCGATATGGTTGGAAGAGATGAGCTACAAGAATATGCCATGAAAAATAGGGGGTTACATTAAAAAGAACAAAGTTGAACTCCGTATAACTTTGGAACGTTCACTCAAGGTCAATCCAATGACCCCATCTTATATCCCCCCTCGAACCAAATAATTTTTGTCTGAAACATTTCTTTCTAAAATGCATAGTTTATGAAATATTCGACCGTTTCTAGACTTTTGTTACACCCTGTATAAGCGAGAGACGGGCTTCGCCCCTTCCCTTTTACCCGCTCCCTGAATAAATCCTAACCTAACTTAATTTATTGTCCTTCCCTTATATGTCCCATCCTTATATGAAAAGATTTCCTTAAAACCCACAACGCCTAATTATATGCAGATATAATAAGTTAAATTGGGTTAGATGATAGGTCTTAAGAAAACTTGTTCAACAATGTTCAAAAATATATAAAGGTGCAATAAGTTAGGTTAGGTTAGGATTTGTTTGAGGGGGTGCGGGAGAAAGGCAAAGCCCTTCTCCCGTTTATATGTATTGTTTAACATTGTTTAATGTATATTGTGTCTAAAGAAAATGAGCACTATCTATAAAATTCCACATTGAAATCATGTGTTATATTTAGAAACTCATGTAAATGCATATTAACTGTATAAATGATTTCGCTTCTAAAGCAAAAGCGAGAACGATTTTACCACATAGCAGAGCTGTGTCATACTGACTAAAATTGTAATCAGCTTACGAAGTAAGAACACCTTACAAAGGAATATAAGAAATCAAAGCAGTACACTACGTATATAACACGTATGTATATATTACATGCACCTTCAATGAATATCTGATGATGAAAAATTATCTCCTTCTTATTAAACTGTTTCGAAAAATTACATTACGTTCGTACAACTTTTTTTTTAATAACTCTTTAATAAACAATGAGCAACGGCTAAAACTTTTGATTGTGACTCAGAAGGGTCTCCTTGATAAAATATCCAACAGACAAGGTCATCAGAGGTGGGTGCCTTAAACACAAGATTTACCAAATTTTGTTTCTTCAACTTCGCACGATTAATATTTGAAATAATAAAAATATTTTTCGAGAGAATGCTGTCTCTTTTGAAGGGGTCTATCGAATGTGTGTTACTACATTCAATATAATATCTGTTAAGTTAATATATCTGTTAGTATATCTGTTAATATATCTGTTAAGAATTTTAAAGTTGCTACGATTTCAAGCACTTGCACTTCTTAGGAAGGACATCTAACGCTCAGGATATCGCGGGTCCGTCGCGAGAGAGAACGCATCTCGGTCGATCATGAGAATTCAAGGATTAAAAATCGAATCGGAAGAACGAAAAAGGTATTATGAGACTCCGTTTTTGTCTATTTTGACTTCATTTATTTCGACAATTTTTCCCTTCCCACCAATTAGCTGTTGTTCATTTACAATGCATCATTGAAGTAATTAGAGATGATTCTATGAATCAACAGAATTTTATACGGTCAACTTGAAAAAGGGTCCGGTTTACGCTTTATTCCACTTCGGTTTATTCGACTTCGTCAAGGAGATACATAATTGGAGTACAGCAACTGATAATTTTCCGTCCTTGTTCGTCACCAGTGGCTCCACTTTTAGTTACTGCAATTGAAAGAACATTGAGCAATTATGACAATTATATTTCTGAGGGTATTAATAAAATATAAATTACCGTCATCATAACACTTGTGATAGATTATTTTCGCCAATTTTCTTTTGTCGTCGTCTGAAATTAAGTCCACAAATGATTGGAAAACTGCCTCCTTTCTGATCTCGCCTTTCTCGTTACGCAACTGAAATCGATGATTTAATAAAACGTTATGTTAAATGTTATAATTACTAAAAATGGTGTCTAAATAATTACAAAATTAACAAGAATCAAAATTGATAAAATCATAAAATTAATGCGTGTGGGTGTCTGAGAAAATAACTTTTTTTAGAAATTCCAACTTATGTTTTGTATATTTTGAAATATTATTCTCCTAAAACAAGCCAGATATAAACTGTAGAGATAGTTCAATTATTTAAATTCAGAATATTTTCTATATATATACGGGATGTCCGGAATCTTTTGAAAATGAAAAATTGTAAAGATTAATGAGATAAACCTAAGAAGTATAGTCAAGTATTACTTTACAAAAATTGTAATAGTTATAAAGTTATTAATGATTGATGAATGATGAAAATGATCACATCTAAATGCTCTTTTAGTTGACACCTTGAAAATTTGCGTACTTATTCGCAAAATAGTAATTGTTTTGTCCAAAATGACCTAATCTACAATTATGTGACGACTACTGTGCTCAGCGAAAGGTTCAAGGATTAGGGTTCAAAGTTCAATATACTCATGTCTATCGCTAGATTCATATATATATATATATATATATATATATACATATATATATATGTATATATATATATATATATATATGTATGTATATATGTATATTTATATATAAATGTATGTAAGTATGTATTGCATATACATATGTATTTCAAATATAAGTATACGTACCCCATACATATCTACCGCGCACAAGACCGTGTCGACATTAGCCTCAGCTGTAAAGCAAAAATTAACAGATGTACTAATACAATTGGTAGATTTTTAGAACCATTTCTTTATTAAAAATAGGACGAATTAAATTGTCATCGTGCTATCCTTAAGACTAATGCAAATTATGTAAAACACGAATACAGTGTCCAAAGAATTGCAAATCAATAATTTATCAGGTTTGTCAAAATACCCGTTTAGTTTTATAAATTAACATTTACTGTGTTGAATCTAGTCATTTTAATGCTCTCTCTTTATTTAGTTACATGTTATAATAAAAACTTAATCTTGAAGCTCAGTGGCTAATGGGTCAGTTATGTTAATTGTCACATTATATGTTATTATCTATCCATTCATATATTTTTCTATCGTAAAACGATAGAACCGATTACATAGAAAATTTTTCAAATCAAACAGAACGTTCTAACTGGTTCAGTGATACAAGTGTATTATAATATAATAAAAAAGTCGAATTTTCGAAAATCTTGATGAAAAAATCGAATATCTGGACACAATTCTGGTTATTCTAAAATAATTAAATTATGATATAAATTCATCATAAAGAGGTAATTTATTTTTCATAATATTAATTTCTTAATATGATTAATTTTAATACTCACGTGGCGACTTGCCCAGTTGCTTGTTGCACTTCAAAAAGTCTTCATGGAATTTTCGCGCCATGTTTGCGTCAAAACCGTAAGACATCGCCTGATATACATAATGATGTCCAAATATATAGAAAACTGTTTCGTATTGTTTTAACAATTGAATGCCATCACGATATCGATCAACTTATAACTTGTCCCGAAGTTTGCATTCACAAGAAGCAACATCATCGTCTTGTTCGATTTTATATTCGTCATTTATTATTATTTATTTGAGATATTCTTTCATACTTACTATGATAGCCGCCAACACACCTACAATAATCAGCAAAGTCTTCATTCTGAATTCCTCGAGTATACACAAAATGGTACAAAAATCTGTGGCACGAGAGGCTTTTTATAGCGCACTGAATAGCACCAAAGCAGTAGCTGCGTATTTATAAAGAATTTGATAACGCACACCCAGATATGTTGTTAGATAACAAGAATACATGTTATTTACCTTGCCTAATTCATGATACTAAAAAATAGCGTCGGCTTTACGAAAACAACGTTATGGCAAAAAAGAATTATACATGTGCCTTGCGTTTTGAAACATAAATACTCTCTTATCATAAATCCGCTCTTGATTTATTTTGGTTTAGTTTACTTTTCATTATTTATATCAGACTTGCTTGAATGATAATGAGATATTATCCAGGTCAATACATTTTGCCATAGAATAGCGTCCGTGATTCTTTAAGATTTCATTTCTGCAGGAATTTTAGAACTTTCAATACCCATCAAAAATAAAAATCATTTTGTTGGAAACAAATAAATACAATGTTAAGTGCATCTTACGGAGGCATTGTTGTTAATGTCGTCAAAAAGTACAAGTATCGGACAACATCCGTCATCGAATCTAAGCTTGTTTCAATGTCAATGGAAAACAATTCAAAAGGATGCATTAACGTATTTAAAAATTTTGGGTAAAACCTCTGTTTAGGAGACCCACATCCGATGACCTTGTCTGTTATATATATTATCAAGGACACCCTCCTGAGTGACAATCAAAAGGTTTTAGCCGTCGATCATTGTTTATTAAAGATTAATTAACAGAAGAAATTTCATATATAGAATGTAATTTTCCGACACTGTGTACATATTTAAGGAATGAGAACATGCTATACATGAATATATTCATCGTATTACTGACCTGTACATGAATATATTCATCGTATTACTGACCTGTAACTTCATCTGTTCCTTTTAGTCGCAAAAAATTTGTTTGATAATTATGCAGAAATAGGGACCATCTCCCGATGTCAATAATTTTCACATATGTTATCAAAGTTCTGTAATGTTGTTCTGTAATGTGTAATGTTCTGAAAGTTTTAACCCGCGCTCATTGGTTATATCAAAGTTAGGAACAAATGAAATTTCATAAATTTTTTCATACAGATAATCCAAATACAGTGTATATGTACAAATGTAGGAAATAGTACATACAGGGTGTACCAAAAGTATGAGAACGGTCAAATATTTCACAAACTATGCATTTTAGAAAGAAATGTTTCAGACAAAAATTATTTGGTTCGAGGGGGGATATAAGATGATGTCATTGGATTGACCTTGAGTGAACGTCCCAAAGTTATACGGAGTTCAACTTTGTTCTTTTTAATGGAACCCCCTATTTTTTATGGCATATTCTTGTAGCTCATTTTTCTAACTATCTCGAGAGCTTTCCAAAACACTATACATATGTTATGTTTTATTGAGTATTCTCCGAGTTATGGGGCTTGAAAGTTACAATACCGCCGGCATTAGCCAAGGTGTACCGGTGAAGGTTGCACGATCGGATTTACACTTTTTGTGCCTGTGTGTCACAGCAGAGATAAGGACACCACAGTTCGTCACTCCCGTAGTATTTAATAACTCCAAATCCTCTATGCTGTATGTGTGTGCGTGCATGTGTCTATATGTGTGTGGTTTAGTTGAATAAGTGTTCAAATTGGCCTCCGTCTGCTTCTTGACAATCGCCTAGCTGTAGATAAAAATTATTTAAAACATTTTGTCTCATCCCTGCCAAGATAAGGTCGATTTGGTGTATTATACGTTCCCTAAGGTCCGCAAGGTTGGCAGGTTTTGTTTCGTATACATTGTTTTTAAGATATCCCCAAAGAAATAATCGACAGGAGGAAGATCTGGTGATCTAGCAGGCCACTCTATTTGACCACGTCTTCCTATCCATCGATTTGAAAAAATATTATCCAAAACTTAGCGTACTGCTACTTTATAGTGTGGGCTCTTAGCGTTATCTGGGGAAAGGAGAATGTCGTAAGCGTAGACTGTCAGGTAGCTCGGTGGACCAGAGCAGTCGCCCGACAAGCAAAAGGGCCGGGTTCGATTCCCCGGTCTTAGCGACTACCGCGCACCCGATATTTTTCTCCCTTCGGAACGAAATAAGACGCAGGTCCAGAAAAGGGTACGTCCCGCTGCCACCTGGTACCATCGCGCTTTCCTTCTTTCATGGTCCTCCTGCACCATCTTGTTGGAACCAAATATTTCCTATGTTCCCATCAAACATATTTTCAAAAGCGGGTATGACTTTATTTTGCAATAGCTCATGATAGATCGCCGCGTTCAAATTCCCAGTAATGAAGAATTGTCCGACAATACCACGTTCGCAAAAACCCGACCAAACGGTAAGTTTTTGGGGATACTGCGTGCGGACATCACACATCCAGTGAGGATTGTCATCACCCCAATATAGGCAATTATGCCGATTTATCGCTCCGCTCAATTGAGGAGAAGCTTCGTCGAAAAAAATTATGTGATCATAAAAGTTATTATTATCAGCGTATGGACACATCTTTTCGTCGCAGAACTCATTATTTCGACCAAAATCATCTTCCGATAGTTTCTGAGTGATTTTAATTTTGAAAGGATGCTATTTCTCTTTCTCTAATATACGATGAATGGATATTGTACTAATCTCATACGTCTGTGCTGCCTTCCCCAAACTAGAATGAGGATTTTCGACAAATGTTTGCATCACTTTGAAATTCTTATCCAAGTTTGTCGCTAATTTTGGTCTGCCAGTGCGTTGTCGGTCCTTGACGGATCCTGTTTCATCAAATCGTCTGGCCGTTTTCTGGACTGTAGACTTCGAAATCGGTGTACGATCTGGATAATTATTGTTAAATAAAGCAGCTACTTGTTCATAGGATCTAACGCGGTTACCATATCCTCGCATCATCAGTAAAGTAATTCTTTCTCTTTCAGATAATACCATTCTGGATGCCACTGAAATTTCACTCAGTTGCTTGATAGTGTGTCGTAATACGAAGTGCTGAATGTATCCAGGCTAAGAAAACGTTCGACTACAGGTCAAATCAGAACGATTAATGTAGCAAGATATTTATTGGAGAAGAACTATGAAAAGTATAATAACCTCGCTATTTGAATCTTCCCCTAGTCTACGGTCTGCATTCGTTAAATCTTCTGTCGATTATTTTCAGAAAGAATTACTGCGAATGATGCGAGGATATGGTGACCACATTAGATCCTTTGAATAAGTAGCTGCTTATCTCTGCTGTGACACACATACACACACACACACACACACCCACACACACATACAAAAGGTGTAAATTCGATCGTGCAACCTTCACACGGTACTTGGCTACCTTGGCTAATGCCGGCGGTATTGTAACTTTCAAACCCCATAACTGGGAAAATACTCAATAAATCATAACTTATGTATAGTGTTTTGGAAAGCTCTCGAGATCGTTAGAAGAGATGAACTACAAGAATATGCCATGAAAAATTGGGTCCATTAAAAAGGGTTCCATTAAAAAGAACAAAGTTGATCTCCGTATAACCTTGGAACGTTTACTCAAGGTCAGTCCAATGACACCATTTTATATCTCCCCACGAACCAAATAATTTTTGTCTAAAACATTTCTTCCTAAAATGCATAGTTTATGAAATATTCGACCGTTTCTAGACTTTTGTTACATCCTGCATAAGCGAGAGACGGGCTTCGCCCCGCCCTTTTACCCCTCCTCGAATAAATCCTAACCTAACTTAACTTATTGCATCCTTATATGAAAAGATTTACTTAAAACCCACAACGCCTAATTATATGCAGATATAATAAGTTAAATTGGGTTAGATGATAGATCTTAAGAAAACTTGTTCAACAATGTTCAAAAATATATAAAGGTGCAATAAGTTAGGTTAGGTTAGGATTTGTTTGAGGGGTGCGGGAGAGAGGCAAAGCCCTTCTCCGGTTTATATGTATTGTTTAACATTGTTTAATGTATATTGTGTCTAAAGAAAATGGGCTCTATCTATAAAATTCCGCATTGAAATCATGTGTTACATTTAGAAACTCATGTATTTAACTGTATAAAGTATTTCATTTCTAAAGCAAAAGCGAGAACGACTTTACCACATAGCAGAGCTATGACATACTTACTAAAATTGTAATGAGCTTACGAAGTAAGAGTGCCTTACAAAGGAATATAAGAAATCAAAACATTACACTACATATATAACACGTATGTATATATTACATGCTCCTTCAATGAATATCTGATGATGAAAAATTATCTCTTTCTTATTAAACTGTTTCGAAAAATTACACTACATTCGTCCAACTTTTTTTTTAATAACTCTTTAATAAACAATGAGCAACTGCTAAAACGTATCGATTGTGACTCAGGAAGGTCTCCTTGATAAAATATCTAACAGACAAGGTCATCGGAGCTAGGTCCCCTGAACAGAAGATTTACCAAATTTTGTTTCTTCAACTTCGCTCGATTAATATTTGAAATTTTATAAAAAAATAAAAAAATTTTTCGAGAGAATGCTGTCTCTTTTGAAGGGATCTATCGAATGTGTGTTACTACATTCAATGTAATATATTCCTCTTATGAATTTTAAAGTTGCTACGATTTCAAGCACTTGCGATTTTCTTAGGAAGGACATCTAACGTTCAGGATATCGCGAGTCCGTCGCGAGAGAGATCGCATCTCGGTCGATCGCCAGAATTCAAGGATTAAAAATCGAATCGGAAGATCGAAAAAGGTATTATGAGACTCCTTTTTGTCTATTGTGACTTCATTTATTTCGACAATTTTTCCTCCTCACCAATTAGCTTTTGTTCATTTACAATGCATAACTGAAGTAATTAGAGATGATTCTGTGAATCAATAGAGTTTTGTACGGTCAACTTGAAAAAGGGTCCGGTTTACGCTTTATTCCACTGCGGTTTATTCGACTTCGTCAAGGAGATACATAATTGGCAAACAGCAACTGACAATTTTCCGAGCGTGTTCGTTACCAGTGGCTCCACTTTTAGTTACTGCAATTGAAAGAACATTGAGCAATTATGACAATTATATTTCCGAGGGTATTAATAAAATATAAATTACCGTCATCAGAACACTTGAGATAGATTCTTTCCGCCAAATTTCTTTTCTCGTCGTTTGAAATGAAGTCCACAAGTGCTTGGGAAACTTCCACCTTTCTGCACTCGCCTTTCTCGTTACGCAGCTGAAATAGATGATTTAATAATACGTTACGTCAAATGTTATAATTACTAAAAATGGTGTCTAAATAATTACAAAATTAACAAGAATCAAAATTGATAAAATCATAAAATTAATGCGTGTGTATATGTCTGACAAAATAATTTTTTTAGAAATTCCAACTTATGTTCTGTATATTTTGAAATATTATTCTCCTAAAACAAGCCAGATATAAAATGTAGAGATATTGTTCAATTATTTAATAGTTCAATTATTTAAATTCAGGATATTTTCTATATATATACGGGATGTCCGGGATTTTTTGGAAATGAAAAATTGTGAAGATTAATGAGATAAAACTGAGAAGAAAAGTCAAGTACTACATTACAGAAATTGCAATATTTATTAAGTTATTAATGATTGATGAATGATGAAAATGATCACATCTAGAGGCTCTTTTAATTGAAAATTTACGTACTTATTCGCAAAATAGAAATTGTTTTGTCCAAAATGACCTAATCTACAATTATATGACGACTACTGTGCTCAGCGAAAGGTTCAAGGATCAGGGTTCAAAGTTCAATATACTCATGTCTATCGCTAGATTCATATATATATATATGTATGTATATATGCATATTTATATATAAATGTATATAAGTATGTATTGCATATACATATATATTTCAAATATAAGTATACGTACCCCATACATATCTGCCGCGCACAAGACCGTGTCGACATTAACCTCAGCTGTAAAGCAAAAATTAACAGATGTACTAATACAATTGGTAGATTTTTAGAACCATTTCTTTATTAAAAATGGGACGAATTAAATTGTCATCGTGCTATCCTTAAGACTAATGCAAATTATGTAAAACACGAATACAGTGTCCAAAAAATTGCAAATCAATAATTTATCAGGTTTGTCAAAATACCCGTTTAGTTTTATAAATTTACATTTACTGTGTTGAATCTAGTCATTTTGATGCTCTCTCTTTATTTAGTTACATGTTAAAAGCTTAATGTTGAAGCTCAGTGGCTAATGAGTCAGTTATATTAATTGTCACATTATATGTTATTATCTATCCATTCATATATTTTTCTAACGTAGAACGATAGAACCGATTACATAGAAAATTTTTCAAATCAAACAGAACGTTCTAACTGGTTCAGTGATACAAGTGCATTATAATATAATAAAAAAGTCGAATTTTCGAAAATCGTGATGAAAAAATCGAATATCTGGACACAATTCTGGTTATTCTAAAATAATTAAATTATGATATAAATTAATCATAAAGAGGTAATTTATTTTTCATAATACTAATTTCTTAATATGATTAATTTTAATACTCACGTGGCGACTTGCCCAGTTGTTTGTTGCACTTCAATAAGTCTTCATGGAATTTTCGCGCCATGTTTGCGTCAAAACCGTAAGCCATAGCCTGATATACATAATGATGTCCAAATATGTAGAAAACTGTTTCGTATTGATTTAACAATTGAATGCCATCACGATATCGATCGATTTATAACTTGTCCCGATGTTTGCATTCACAAGAAGCAACATCATCGTCTTGTTCGATTTTATATTTATTACCATTTATTATTTTTATTTGAAATATTCCCTCATACTTACAATGATAGCCAACACACCCACAGTAATCAGCAAAGTCTTCATTCTGAATTCCTCGAGTATACACAAAATGGTACAAAAATCTGTGGCACGAGAGGCTTTTTATTGCGCACTGAATGGCACCAAAGCAGTAGCTGCGTATTTATAAATAATTTGATAACGCACATCCAGATATTTTGTTAGATAACAAGAATACATATTATTTACCTTGCCTAATTCATGATACTAAAAAATAGCGTCGGCTTTACGAAAACAACGTTATGGCAAAAAAGAATTATACATGTGCCTTGCGTTTTGAAACATAAATACTCTCTTATCATAAATCCGCTCTTGATTTATTTTGGTTTAGTTTACTTTTCATTATTTATATCAGACTTGCTTGAATGATAATGAGATATTATCCAGGTCACAACATTTTGCCATAGAATAGCGTCCGTGATTCTTTAAGATTTCATTTCTGCAGGAATTTTAGAACTTTCAATACCCATCAAAAATAAAAATCATTTTGTTGGAAACAAATGAATACAATGTTAAGTGCATCTTACGGAGGCATTTTTGTTAATATCGTCAAAAAATACAAGTATCGGACAACATCCGTCATCGAATCTAAGCTTGTTTCAATGTCAATGGAAAACAATTCAAAAGGATGCATTAACGTATTTAAAAATTTTGGGTAAAACCCCTGTTTAGGAGACCCACATCCGATGACCTTGTCTGTTATATATATTATCAAGGACACCCTCCTGAGTGACAATCAAAAGGTTTTAGCCGTCGATCATTGTTTATTAAAGATTAATTAACAGAAGAAATTTCATATATAGAATGTAATTTTCCGACACTGTGTACATATTTAAGGAATGAGAACATGCTATACATGAATATATTCATCGTATTACTGACCTGTATATGAATATATTCATCGTATTACTGACCTGTAACTTCATCTGTTCTTTTTAGTCGCAAAAAATTTTTTGGTAATTATGCAGAAATAGGGACCATCTCCCGATGTCAATAATTTTCACATATGTTATCAAAGTTCTGTAATGTTGTTCTGTAATGTGTAATGTTCTGAAAGTTTTAACCCGCGCTCATTGTTTATATCAAAGTTAGGAACAAATGAAATTTCATAAACTTTTTCATACAGATAATCCAAATACAGTGTATATGTACAAATGTAGGAAACAGTACATACAGGGTGTACCAAAAGTATGGGAACGGTCGAATATTTCATAAACTATGCATTTTAGAAAGAAATGTTTCAGACAAAAATTATTTGATTCGAGCGGGGATATAAGATGGTGTCATTGGATTCACCTTGAGTGAACGTCCCAAAGTTTAAACGGAGTTCAACTTTGTTCTTTTTAATGGAACCCCCTATTTTTTATGGCATATTCTTGTAGCTCATCTCTTCTAACTATCTCGAGAGCTTTCCAAAACACTATACATATGTTATGTTTTATTGAGTATTTTCCGAGTTATGGGGCTTGAAAGTTACAATACCGCCGGCATTAGCCAAGGTGTATCGGTGAAGGTTGCACGATCGGATTTACACTTTTTGTGCCTGTGTGTCACAGCAGAGATAAGGACACCACAGTTCGTCACTCCCGTAGTATTTAATAACTCCAAATCCTCTATGCTGTATGTGTGTGCGTGCATGTGTCTATATGTGTGTGGTTTAGTTGAATAAGTGTTCAAATTGGCCTCCGTCTGCTGCGTGACAATCGCCTAGCTGTAGATAAAAATTATTTAAAACATTTCGTCTCATCCCTGCCAAGATAAGGTCGATTTGGTGTATTATACGTTCCCTAAGGTCCGCAAGGTTGGCAGGTTTTGTTTCGTATACAATGTTTTTAAGATATCCCCAAAGAAATAATCGACAGGAGGAAGATCTGGTGATCTAGCAGGCCACTCTATTTGACCACGTCTTCCTATCCATCGATTTGAAAAAGTATTATTCAAAAATTAACGTACTGCTACTTTATAGTGGGCTCTTAGCGTTATCTGGGGAGAGGAAAATGTCGTAAGCATAGACTGTCAGGTAGCTCGTTGGACCAGAGCAGTCGCCCGACAAGCAAAAGGGCCGGGTTCGATTCCCCGGTCTTAGCGACTACCGCGCACCCGATATTTTTCTCTCTTCGGAACGAAATAAGACGCAGGTCCAGGACGGGAACGTCCCGCTGCCATCTGGGTACCATCGCGCCCTCCTTCTTTCATGGTCCTCCTGCACCATCTTGTTGGGACCAAATATTTTCTATGTTCCCATCAAACATATTTTCAAAAGCGGGTATGACTTTATTTTGCAATAGTTCATGATACATCGCCGCGTTCAAATTCCCATTAATGGAGAATGGTCCGACAATACCACGTTCGCAAAAACCCGCCCAAACGTTAAGTTTTTGGGGATACTGCGTGCGGATATCATACATCCAGTGAGGATTTTCATCACCCCAATATAGGCAATTATGCCGATTTATCGCTCCATTCAATTGAAAAGAAGCTTCGTCGAAAAAAATGATGTGATCGGAAAAGTTATTATTATCATCGTATCGACACATCATTTCGTCGCAGAATTCATTTCTTCGATCATAATCATCTTCCTATAGTTCCTGAGTGATGCTAATTTTCAAAGGATGCTATTTCTCTTTCACTAAAATACGATGAATGGACATTGTATTAATCTCATGCGTCTGTGCTGCCTTCCTCAAACTAGAATGAGGACTTTCGACAAATGTTTGCATCACTTTGAAACTCTTATCCAAGTTTGTCGCTAATTTTGGTCTGCCAGTGCGTTGTCGATCCTTGACAGATGTTGTTTCATCAAATCGGCTGGCCGTTATCTGGACTGTAGACTTCGAAATCGGTGTACGATCTGGATAAGTGTTGTTAAATAAAGCAGCTACTTGTTCATAGGATCTAACGCGGTTACCATGTGCTCGCATCATCAGTAAAGTAATTCTTTCTCTTTCAGATAATACCATTCTGGATGCCACTGAAATTTCAGTCAGTTACTTGATAGTGTGTCGTAATACGAAGTGCTGAATGTATCCAGGCTAAGAAAACGTTCAACTACAGGTCAAATCAGAACGATTAATGTAGCAAGATATTTATTGGAGAAGAACTATGAAAAGTATAATAACCTCGGTATTTGAATCTTCTCCTAGTCTACGGTCCACATTCGTTGAATCTTCTGTCGATTATTTTCAGAAAGAATTACTGCGAATGATGCGAGGATATGGTAACCACGTTAGATCTTTTGAATAAGTAGCTGCTTATCTCTGCTGTGACACACATACACACACACACATACACACACACACACGCATACAAAAGGTGTACATCGGATTGTTCAACCTCCACGCAGTACACCTTGGCTAATACCGGCGATATTGTAATTTTCAAACCTCATAACTGGGAAAATACTCAATAAAACGTAACTTATGTATAGTGTTTTGGAAAGCTCTCGATATAGTTTGAAGAGATGAGCTACAAGAATATGCTATGAAAAATAGGGGGTTCCATTGAAAAGAACAAAGTTGGACTCCGTATAATCTTGGAACGTTCACTCAAGGTCAATCCAATGACCCCATCTTATATCCCCCCTCGAACCAAATAATTTTTGTCTGAAACATTTCTTTCTAAAATGCATAGTTTATGAAATATTCGACCGTTTCTAGACTTTTGTTACACCCTGTATAAGCGAGAGACGGGCTTCGCCCTTTCCCTTTTACCCGCTCCCTGAATAAATCCTAACCTAACTTAATTTATTGTCCTTCCCTTATATGTCCCATCCTTATATGAAAAGATTTCCTTAAAACCCACAACGCCTAATTATATGCAGATATAATAAGTTAAATTGGGTTAGATGATAGGTCTTAAGAAAACTTGTTCAACAATGTCCAAAAATATATAAAGGTGCAATAAGTTAGGTTAGGTTAGGATTTGTTTGAGGGGGAGCGGGAGAAAGGCAAAGCCCTTCTCCCGTTTATATGTACTGTTTAACATTGTTTAATGTATATTGTGTCTAAAGAAAATGAGCACTATCTATAAAATTCCACATTGAAATCATGTGTTACATTTAGAAACTCATGTAAATGCATATTAACTGTATAAATGATTTCGTTTCTAAAGCAAAACCGAGAACGATTTTACCACATAGCAGAGCTGTGTCATACTGACTAAAATTGTAATCAGCTTACGAAGTAAGAATACCTTACAAAGGAATATAAGAAATCAAAGCAATACACTACGTATATAACACGTATGTATATATTACATGCACCTTCAATGAATATCTGATGATGAAAAATTATCTCCTTCTTATTAAACTGTTTCGAAAAATTACATTACGTTCGTACAACTTTTTTTTTAATAACTCTTTAATAAACAATGAGCAACGGCTAAAACTTTTGATTGTGACTCAGAAGGGTCTCCTTGATAAAATATCCAACAGACAAGGTCATCAGATGTGGGTGCCTTAAACACAAGATTTACCAAATTTCGTTTCTTCAACTTAGCTCGATTAATATTTGAAATAATAAAAAAATTTTTCGAGAGAATGCTGTCTTTTTTGAAGGGATCTATCGAATGTGTGTTACTACATTCAATATAATATCTGTTAAGTTAATATATCTGTTAGTATATCTGTTAATATATCTGTTAAGAATTTTAAAGTTGCTACGATTTCAAGCACTTGCTTTTCTTAGGAAGGACATCTAACGCTCAGGATATCGCGGGTCCGTCGCGAGAGAGAACGCATCTCGGTCGATCGCGAGAATTCAAGGATTAAAAATCGAATCGGAAGAACGAAAAAGGTATTATGAGACTCCGTTTTTGTCTATTTTGACTTCATTTATTTCGACAATTTTTCCCTTCCCACCAATTAGCTGTTGTTCATTTACAATGCATCATTGAAGTAATTAGAGATGATTCTATGAATCAACAGAATTTTATACGGTCAACTTGAAAAAGGGTCCGGTTTACGCTTTATTCCACTTCGGTTTATTCGACTTCGTCAAGGAGATACATAGTTGGAATACAGCAACTGGTAATTTTCCGTCCTTGTTCGTCACCAGTGGCGCCACTTTTAGTTACTGCAATTGAAAGAACATTGAGCAATTATGACAATTATATTTCCGAGGGTATTAATAAAATATAAATTACCGTCATCATAACACTTGTGATAGATTATTTTCGCCAATTTTCTTTTGTCGTCGTCTGAAATTAAGTCCACATATGCTTGTAAAACTGCCTCCTTTCTGAACTCGCCTTTCTCGTTACGCAACTGAAATCGATGATTTAATAAAACGTTACGTTAAATGTTATAATTACTAAAAATGGTGTCTAAATAATTACAAAATTAACAAGAATCAAAATTGATAAAATCATAAAATTAATGCGTTTGGGTATCTGAGAAAATAACTTTTTTTAGAAATTCCAACTTATGTTTTGTATATTTTGAAATATTATTCTCCTAAAACAAGCCAGATATAAACTGTAGAGATAGTTCAATTATTTAAATTCAGAATATTTTCTATATATATACGGGATGTCCGGGATCTTTTGGAAATGGAAAATTGTGAAGATTAATGAGATAAACCTGAGAAGAAAAGTCAAGTATTACTTTACAAAAATTGCAATAGTTATTAAGTTATTAATGATTGATGAATGATGAAAATGATCACATCTAGAAGCTCTCTTAATTGATAACTTGAAAATTTGCGTACTTATTCGCAAAATAGTAATGTATTGTCCAAAATGACCTAATCTACAATTATATGATGACTATTGTGCCCAGCGAAAGGTTCAAGGATCAGGGTTCAAAGTTCAATATACTCAGGTCTATCGCCAGATTCATATATATATATGTATGTATGTATGTATATTTATATATAAATGTATGTAAGTATGTATTGCATATACATATGAATTTCAAACATAAGTATACGTACCCCATACATATCTACCGCGCACAAGGCCGTGTCGAGATTAACCTCAGCTGCAAAGCAAAAATTAACAGATGTACTAATACAATTGGTAAATTTTTAGAACCATTTCTTTATTAAAAATAGGACGAATTAAATTGTCATCGTGCTATCCTTAAGACTAATGCAAATTATGTAAAACATGATTACAGTGTCCAAAAGAAATGCAAATCAATAATTTATCAGGTTTGTCAAAATACCCGTTTAGTTTTATAAATTTACATTTACTGTGTTGAATCTAGTCATTTTAATTCTCTCTCCTTATTTAGTTACATGTTATAATTAAAAGCTTAATGTTGAAGCTCAGTGGCTAATGGGTCAGTTATATTAATTGTCACATTATATGTTATTATCTATCCATTCATATATTTTTCTATCGTAAAACGATAGAACCGATTACATAGAAAATTTTTCAAATCAAGCAGAACGTTCTAACTGATTCAGTGATACAAGTGCATTATAATATAATAAAAAAGTCGAATTTTCGAAAATCTTGATGAAAAAATCGAATATCTGGACACAATTCTGGTTATTCTAAAATAATTAAATTATGATATAAATTCATCATAAAGAGGTAATTTATTTTTCATAATATTATTTTCTTAATATGATTAATTTTAATACTCACGTGGCGACTTGCCCAGTTGCTTGTTGCACTTCAAAAAGTCTTCATGGAATTTTCGCGCCATGTTTGCGTCAAAACCGTAAGACATCGCCTGATATACATAATGATGTCCAAATATATAGAAAACTGTTTCGTATTGTTTTAACAATTGAATGCCATCACGATATCGATCAACTTATAACTTGTCCCGAAGTTTGCATTCACAAGAAGCAACATCATGGTCTTGTTCGATTTTATATTCGTCATTTATTATTATTTATTTGAAATATTCCTTCATACTTACAATGACAGCCGCCAACACACCCACAATAATCAGGAAAGTCTTCATTCTGAATTCCTCGAGTATACACAAAATGGTACAAAAATCTGTGGCACGAGAGGCTTTTTATAGCGCACTGAATAGCACCAAAGTAGTAGCTGCGTATTTATAAAGAATTTGATAACGCACACCCAGATATGTTGTTAGATAACAAGAATACATGTTATTTACCTTGCCTAATTCATGATACTAAAAAATAGCGTCGGCTTTACGAAAACAACGTTATGGCAAAAAAGAATTATACATGTGCCTTGCGTTTTGAAACATAAATACTCTCTTATCATAAATCCGCTCTTGATTTATTTTGGTTTAGTTTACTTTTCATTATTTATATCAGACTTGCTTGAATGATAATGAGATATTATCCAGGTCACTACATTTTGCCATAGAATAGCGTCCGTGATTCTTTAAGATTTCATTTCTGCAGGAATTTTAGAACTTTCAATACCCATCAAAAATAAAAATCATTTTGTTGGAAACAAATAAATACAATGTTAAGTGCATCTTACGGAGGCATTTTTGTTAATATCGTCAAAAAATACAAGTATCGGACAACATCCGTCATCGAATCTAAGCTTGTTTCAATGTCAATGGAAAACAATTCAAAAGGATGCAATAACGTATTTAAAAATTTTGGGTAAAACCCCTGTTTAGGAGACCCACATCCGATGACCTTGTCTGTTATATATATTATCAAGGACACCCTCCTGAGTGACAATCAAAAGGTTTTAGCCGTCGATCATTGTTTATTAAAGATTAATTAACAGAAGAAATTTCATATATATAATGTAATTTTCCGACACTGTGTACATATTTAAGGAATGAGAACATGCTATACATGAATATATTCATCGTATTACTGACCTGTACATGAATATATTCATCGTATTACTGACCTGTAACTTCATCTGTTCTTTTTAGTGGCAAAAAATTTTTTGGTAATTATGCAAAAATAGGGACCATCTCCCGATGTCAATAATTTTCACATATGTTATCAAAGTTCTGTAATGTTGTTCTGTAATGTGTAATGTTCTGAAAATTTTAACCCGCGCTCATTGTTTATATCAAAGTTAGGAACAAATGAAATTTCATAAACTTTTTCATACAGATAATCCAAATACAGTGTATATGTACAAATGTAGGAAACAGTACATACAGGGTGTACCAAAAGTATGGGAACGGTCGAATATTTCATAAACTATGCATTTTAGAAAGAAATGTTTCAGACAAAAATTATTTGATTCGAGCGGGGATATAAGATGGTGTCATTGGATTCACCTTGAGTGAACGTCCCAAAGTTTAAACGGAGTTCAACTTTGTTCTTTTTAATGGAACCCCCTATTTTTTATGGCATATTCTTGTAGCTCATCTCTTCTAACTATCTCGAGAGCTTTCCAAAACACTATACATATGTTATGTTTTATTGAGTATTTTCCGAGTTATGGGGCTTGAAAGTTACAATACCGCCGGCATTAGCCAAGGTGTATCGGTGAAGGTTGCACGATCGGATTTACACTTTTTGTGCCTGTGTGTCACAGCAGAGATAAGGACACCACAGTTCGTCACTCCCGTAGTATTTTATTACTCCAAATCCTCTATGCTGTATGTGTGTGCGTGCATGTGTCTATATGTGTGTGGTTTAGTTGAATAAGTGTTCAAATTGGCCTCCGTCTGCGGCGTGACAATCGCCTAGCTGTAGATAAAAATTATTTAAAACATTTCGTCTCATCCCTGCCAAGATAAGGTCGATTTGGTGTATTATACGTTCCCTAAGGTCCGCAAGGTTGGCAGGTTTTGTTTCGTATACAATGTTTTTAAGATATCCCCAAAGAAATAATCGACAGGAGGAAGATCTGGTGATCTAGCAGGCCACTCTATTTGACCACGTCTTCCTATCCATCGATTTGAAAAAGTATTATTCAAAAATTAACGTACTGCTACTTTATAGTGGGCTCTTAGCGTTATCTGGGGAGAGGAAAATGTCGTAAGCATAGACTGTCAGGTAGCTCGTTGGACCAGAGCAGTCGCCCGACAAGCAAAAGGGCCGGGTTCGATTCCCCGGTCTTAGCGACTACCGCGCACCCGATATTTTTCTCTCTTCGGAACGAAATAAGACGCAGGTCCAGGACGGGAACGTCCCGCTGCCATCTGGGTACCATCGCGCCCTCCTTCTTTCATGGTCCTCCTGCACCATCTTGTTGGGACCAAATATTTTCTATGTTCCCATCAAACATATTTTCAAAAGCGGGTATGACTTTATTTTGCAATAGTTCATGATACATCGCCGCGTTCAAATTCCCATTAATGGAGAATGGTCCGACAATACCACGTTCGCAAAAACCCGCCCAAACGTTAAGTTTTTGGGGATACTGCGTGCGGATATCATACATCCAGTGAGGATTTTCATCACCCCAATATAGGCAATTATGCCGATTTATCGCTCCATTCAATTGAAAAGAAGCTTCGTCGAAAAAAATGATGTGATCGGAAAAGTTATTATTATCATCGTATCGACACATCATTTCGTCGCAGAATTCATTTCTTCGATCATAATCATCTTCCTATAGTTCCTGAGTGATGCTAATTTTCAAAGGATGCTATTTCTCTTTCACTAAAATACGATGAATGGACATTGTATTAATCTCATGCGTCTGTGCTGCCTTCCTCAAACTAGAATGAGGACTTTCGACAAATGTTTGCATCACTTTGAAACTCTTATCCAAGTTTGTCGCTAATTTTGGTCTGCCAGTGCGTTGTCGATCCTTGACAGATGTTGTTTCATCAAATCGGCTGGCCGTTATCTGGACTGTAGACTTCGAAATCGGTGTACGATCTGGATAAGTGTTGTTAAATAAAGCAGCTACTTGTTCATAGGATCTAACGCGGTTACCATGTGCTCGCATCATCAGTAAAGTAATTCTTTCTCTTTCAGATAATACCATTCTGGATGCCACTGAAATTTCAGTCAGTTACTTGATAGTGTGTCGTAATACGAAGTGCTGAATGTATCCAGGCTAAGAAAACGTTCAACTACAGGTCAAATCAGAACGATTAATGTAGCAAGATATTTATTGGAGAAGAACTATGAAAAGTATAATAACCTCGGTATTTGAATCTTCTCCTAGTCTACGGTCCACATTCGTTGAATCTTCTGTCGATTATTTTCAGAAAGAATTACTGCGAATGATGCGAGGATATGGTAACCACGTTAGATCTTTTGAATAAGTAGCTGCTTATCTCTGCTGTGACACACATACACACACACACATACACACACACACACGCATACAAAAGGTGTACATCGGATTGTTCAATCTCTACGCAGTACACCTTGGCTAATACCGGCGATATTGTAATTTTCAAACCTCATAACTGGGAAAATACTCAATAAAACGTAACTTATGTATAGTGTTTTGGAAAGCTCTCGATATGGTTTGAAGAGATGAGCTACAAGAATATGCTATGAAAAATAGGGGGTTCCATTGAAAAGGACAAAGTTGAACTCCGTATAATCTTGGAACGTTCACTCAAGGTCAATCCAATGACCCCATCTTATATCCCCCCTCGAACCAAATAATTTTTGTCTGAAACATTTCTTTCTAAAATGCATAGTTTATGAAATATTCGACCGCTTCTAGACTTTTGTTACACCCTGTATAAGCGAGAGACGGGCTTCGCCCCTCCCTTTTACCCGCTCCCCGAATAAATCCTAACCTAACTTAACTTATTACATCCTTATATGAAAAGATTTCCTTAAAACCCACAACGCCTAATTATATGCAGATATAATAAGTTAAATTGGGTTAGATGATAGGTCTTAAGAAAACTTGTTCAACAATGTCCAAAAATATATAAAGGTGCAATAAGTTAGGTTAGGTTAGGATTTGTTTGAAGGGGAGCGGGAGAAAGGCAAAGCCCTTCTCCCGTTTATATGTACTGTTTAACATTGTTTAATGTATATTGTGTCTAAAGAAAATGAGCACTATCTATAAAATTCTACATTGAAATCATGTGTTACATTTAGAAACTCATGTAAATGCATATTAACTGTATAAATGATTTCGTTTCTAAAGCAAAACCGAGAACGATTTTACCACATAGCAGAGCTGTGTCATACTGACTAAAATTGTAATCAGCTTACGAAGTAAGAATACCTTACAAAGGAATATAAGAAATCAAAGCAATACACTACGTATATAACACGTATGTATATATTACATGCACCTTCAATGAATATCTGATGATGAAAAATTATCTCCTTCTTATTAAACTGTTTCGAAAAATTACATTACGTTCGTACAACTTTTTTTTTAATAACTCTTTAATAAACAATGAGCAACGGCTAAAACTTTTTGATTGTGACTCAGAAGGGTCTCCTTGATAAAATATCCAACAGACAAGGTCATCAGATGTGGGTGCCTTAAACACAAGATTTACCAAATTTCGTTTCTTCAACTTAGCTCGATTAATATTTGAAATAATAAAAAAATTTTTCGAGAGAATGCTGTCTTTTTTGAAGGGATCTATCGAATGTGTGTTACTACATTCAATATAATATCTGTTAAGTTATATATCTGTTAGTATATCTGTTAATATATCTGTTAAGAATTTTAAAGTTGCTACGATTTCAAGCACTTGCTTTTCTTAGGAAGGACATCTAACGCTCAGGATATCGCGGGTCCTTCGCGAGAGAGAACGCATCTCGGTCGATCGCGAGAATTCAAGGATTAAAAATCGAATCGGAAGAACGAAAAAGGTATTATGAGACTCCGTTTTTGTCTATTTTGACTTCATTTATTTCGACAATTTTTTCCTTCCCACCAATTAGCTGTGTTTATTTACAATGCATCATTGAAGTAATTAGAGATGATTCTATGAATCACAGAATTTTATACGGTCAACTTGAAAAAGGGTCCGGTTTACGCTTTATTCCACTTCGGTTTATTCGACTTCGTCAAGGAGATACATAGTTGGAATACAGCAATTGGTAATTTTCCGTCCTTGTTCGTCACCGTGGCGCCACTTTAGTTACTGCAATTGAA
>NW_020230354.1:2500-150000 GCF_003227715.2 Harpegnathos saltator
AAGCTGGGGGCGTTCCCGCGCCCGCGATGATAAGAATGAAATATCGGGCCGAGGCCGCGTCAAGTTCACCCGCTCGATACGCGGCTCTCTTTTGTCTCGAGAAGGAAACGCACGCGAACGCGCGTGGATGGCGTCGTCGTCGTCTTCTTCGCAGCGCGCGTCGACGGTGACGCGAGATTTACGCGCGCGCGCGCGCGCGCGGGGCGGATTACGTGGCAGCTGCGAGGGGAAACGAAAAAAAAAAATCGATAAGCCTCCGCGCGTCTCAGGGGCGGTTATCAAGGAGTCATCCCGAGTCCACTTCTGGACGACGGGTTCGGTGGCTCAAAGGAGGGAAGAAGCTTTTTCGCTTAGCGGCCATTTCGTTCATTTCCGTTCCCGGAGCGAGGCGGAGGGGATCCATTTGCCATCTCCCAATTCCTTCTACCGCCTTCCTTCGAGGCATCGAAGGCTATTGTATGTCCCAACCCCTTTTCTGTCCCTTCCTCGGCCGTCCGTCAGTCAGTTTACATTAGTTGCCGCGGCATCCGACGAGCGACGGACGGTCGGGGGGGGGCGGGCGGAGAGGAGCCTGGCTCGAAGAGAGAAGCAAAGGGGAGAGCGGGAAGGAACAGCCCATCCGTATTTAAGGCGGCCATTACGATGGTGTAATTATCGCTTTTCGATTCCAATTTGATTCATAAGAGTCCGGCGCGCGCGGGGTGACTCTCGCGAGCGAAATCCCGAGGAAGTCGAGAACGCGAGGAGGACGACGACGACCACGACGACGACGAAGACGACGGCGAGAGGACGAAGCAGCAGCAACAGCAACGGCGACGGCGGTCCGAAAAGCCGGAAAATTGCAAAACGAATTAATTAAATTCGAGCCCTCCCGATTGAAGCCCGATTGAGGCGCTCGAGGCGCGTCGATTATCGCGCGAAGTCGCGAAAACTTGGTCCCGTCATAATTATTTGTGACTCCGCTTCCAGAGCGATGTACAAACGTCGAGGACGAGGGGGGTTGCGGGAGGGTGCGCTGTCCCTCCCACCGGCGAAAGTTGGCAAATTGCGCGACGGCGGATTCGTCAAGTCCGACCGACTCCGCGGACGAGTCTGCCGCGTCGGAGAGGCGATAACGCGCAAACTTGAGTTTATCGCGATTACATCAGCAGCGTCTGCTGGTCGCCGCGAACGATACAGTCGCGCAGCCTCGACGCGCGGCGGGGGTGAGAAGCGCAGAGCGCGAGGCGGGAAGAGGAATAGGGGTGACATTCGACGCGGCAGACATTCGCGTCATTAGGCGATGCAGCTGCGCGTGCACGCGTACGTACGACGGCGCGTGAGTAAATATATGCGGGAGGGAGGAAGATAAACACGCGGGGGGAGGGGGCTGAGATATCGCGAGCGATTCTTGCTGAGGAAATATTAAACGCTCGTCTCGTCGCGACTTCTTATCGAAACTCACGCTCGCGCGCTACCCTGAGACCCGCGGGTGCACGCGCACAGAAAAAGAGAGAGGCAGGGAGGGAGGGGGGGGGGAGGAAGAGAGCGAGGGAAAATAGACGTTGCGCGAAAAATAGATATGCGAGGCTCTCTCGCGAGGCATCCGTACTGTCCGTGTTATCCGAAGGGTGGCGGCACCTGCCCCAGGTAGCCCCGGTTTTGTTTACCCGCTCGTTCTCCTCCTGCTCCTCCCTCTTCTCGCGCCGACGACGACGACGGTATATCCGATTTTTAGTCTTTACAGCCGTTTCACCCCGTCGCACCCTCCTCCCGTGCGCTTCTTTCTCTCTATTTCTCCCTCTCTTTCTTTCTCTCTCCCTCCCTCTCTCTCTCTCTCTCTCTCTCTCTCTCTCTCTCTCTCGCTCTCCCTCTCCCCCCGTCTCTTCTGCTCGCCGCTTCTTCCGCCGTTTCCTCTCGCTTTTCCTTTCAGCCACAGCGGGGATCATCAAGTAGGTCATTCGCCGTCCTCCCTTGCGCTTTCTCTCTTCCGCCTTCTTATTCTTCTCCGGTTGCTTTCGCCGCTTCGGCAAGCTCTGAGCTCGGCTTACCGTAAAATTTTGCGTGGCTGAAGCGCGTTTTTCCCCGAGCCGGCTCGCCCGTCGCATCGTCAGGCGAAGGACTGCGGGGTGAGGGAGCGCCCTTTTTAAGGGCGCTGGCACGCCATTTAAATGTCCTCGCGCGAGGAGGCAAAACAGCCTCAGACCGGCTCTCGTCGAGAGGATGAAGCGAGAGCTCGCTTTTTGCGGCCGGAACGTCGAAGAAAACACGCGGAGACGCGGAGGGAAAGACAGGGGAAGCTGGAAATCGGCGACCTGCGTCGAAAGAGAGAGAGAGAGAGAGAGAGAGAGAGAGAGAGAGAGAGAGAGAGAGAGAGAGAGAGAGAAAGCCTAGAGCAGCGCTGTCGCAATTTTCTCGGGGTTCGCCGAGTCGCGCAAAAAAAGCGCAACGGAACGCCTCGTTCCAGTTGCGCGTGTATTATTTCGTAATATACAGCGCGGCGGCCGAAAAAGTCGCGCGCAACTGCGCGAGTTGGTTTTACATGCAATTCGCATTCGGCCGATCCGCGGCCGAAACTTTAAATGCAGATTTATGCGATAAGGTATTATGGGAGCGAATTGAGGGACGAATTGAAGTATTCGTAAAACGGTCGGGAGACGGTCGCCGACTGGCATGGCTGATCTCTCTCGATGACAATAGACTCCGCGCCAATCAATCGTACGTAGCGTGTGTCGCAGCTCCTTCCTCGTCGACGGAGACACTCGCGATCGCGACAACGCGATCCTCGCAAGAAATGTCGCGATCGGAAGTAATCTTGCGGATGTCTCGAAGCGATTTCGAACGCGTTTCTCTCGATCGAGCCGGGCTTTCCTTAACGAGGGCGAATTCTGCGCTCGGCACAATTGCAAAAATGGTATTACACGATATTAATTTAATTAGCCGGCTGTTAATTAATTTATCGTCGATACGGCTCATTCTTGAAATGTAAATACAGCGTTCATAAGCGATAGCGCGGCGATGTTTTACGATCTGCGGGCGAACGCGGGGAATTATATTCGAAATTATCTGCAGCCGCGCGCAACGTCGCGAGAATAAAATGTTGCAACAATAGCGTAACGCGCGCGTTACGAAATTGCGCAAATTATTTCGAGTATCGCGCGATAATCATTACGGCAGCTTTTATGATCCGCCACGGCGTTAAAACAAATACAAATTCCCGCGTAAATTCTGCACGAGGTCAAATAAAAAGCGCCGCGCCACGCCGCAGCCGCCCCCTGGGCTGGGCTACCCTCTCGGCCCTTTGCGATGATACGGTTTTATCGTTTTCACAGCGAAGGTGACAGAAATGAAGAGAAAGAGAGAGAGAGAGAGAGAGAGAGAGAGAGAGAGAGAGAGGGAGGATATCACAGTCGCGAAACGAAATACATTAAAATCCTCGCTGTCACGTTTTTAGAAATAATTCGTCAACGTGGCACGCTCCGGTTAACTCCGCGTCTCCGCGTTCGGGGGAAATGATACAGAACGAATGGAAACGCCGGCACGCCCGGAACGTTCTCCGAGCCCTTTGTGTCCCTTTGGCGCGCGACGGTTTTCCCTTCCCTCCTGAGTCGTCGTCCAAACAAAGTCGCCGATCGGTCGTGGTGGCGCAGGCGACTCCGTTTCGGCCGTTAAACGCATTCCGAATGCATTATCCGCGGTCATAAATCGCCGCTACAGCCGTAGATCAATAATTCCATATCCACGAGCAAGCCGGGGCATGCACGCTCGTTTATTTACCGCGCCGCACCGCACCGCGCTGCACCACACCGGTCGTCATCGCGACCATAGTCGATTTTCTCGAAATTCCGGACTGCGCCGTCCTTCTCCATCACTATCGCGCGTGGAACGACGATTTATCGTAGTTTGCCGGTTAACAAGGATACGCGAAAGTACGTGGCGCACACACATACACACAGAGAGAGAGAGAGAGAGCTTCGCTCTCGACTATCTCGCAAGAGAGCGCTAAGTTTCATTATACGATATAAATATTATTTGTCAGAGTTAACAACGAGTAAAGGAAGTAAAAACAGCATGTAGAGAGAGAGAGAGAGAGAGAGAGAGAGAGGGAGGAGGGGAGATAGTTCCAAAACGAGAGAGCGAGGGCTATGGTGAAAATGATAAAAAATTGAAATTAAAAGAGGAGGAGGAGGAGAGTTCGGCGTGTTTAGAGAGCAAGTTAACGTCGAATTCTCCGCGTGAGACGGGAGTAATTTTTCAGTTGACACCGAGATATGCAGAGTAGAATGCGTCATTTTAACTGGCAGAGTGCATCGCCGGGTGAGGGAGGCGGGAGAGTCGAGCGCGCACGAAAAGTTGGCAAAAAAGGCCGAATCGTAAAGCGCGGAAAATTAAATTATTCCTTATGTACTTGCGCACACACGGCGGCCCCCCCCCCTCCTATCCCGGACGAAAGCGAGTCTCCTTTAATTTTCCAGCAAAAGTCAGATCCGACGTAATGCCGGCGTTCGTCGGGACCGACGTGTGCCCTTCGTTATTATTCAAAAGTACTTAAGCCGATTTCGTACGGACGTTATACCGCGCGTCCAGCATTGTATCAAAGGAACAGTCGCTGGTCAGTTTCACGGACTTTGGTTGTCGCGCATTTACCCAACTTTCAACTTTTGCGCTCCTCGGACTTTACTCTCTATGCCCCCCTCCCCCCCATGTTTCTCTCCCTCCCTTCCGTCCCTTTCTCTTTCATGCGCACGTGTTATATAAATGCGACTGCTGCACAGCGCACGAAATTGAATGTTCCGATAATTGTACATTATTGTACATTTTCTTCACTCTCTCGTCTGAAATCGTACAAATTGTCATCAATTTAATTCGCGCAATTTATTCCCGAACGGAACGAAGAGAGAATATTGTATAGATTTTATTCATTTGATTCTTTTCGATTTTACCCCTCAAATAGCGCAGGAATAGACCGACGGTAGAATTTGTCTTGCCAAGGAACATGGTAATTTCTTTTAAGGAATGTCATTCCTTCAGTAATAATAAATTTTAGTAATAATAATAAATTTTACAATAATAATAAACTTCTCTGAAATGAGTGAGTGACTCTTCTGTACCAAAGTTTGAAAACAACAAGTCGGTCCAGCGACTCTCCAGAGGGGAGATTCAGATTACCGACGGACCGAAAATAAAAGCATAATTATAGTAGTTGGTAACTAATATAAATGATGAAAAAATAAGAAAAGAACACCGACAGGCACGGATTCCGCGTTAACATGTCCTCTAAGCACACGTCTCACTTAAGGATGAAAGGTATCCCGTGCGCGGCGCCCACCCTACTTTTAACAGCTCGAGCCGCCGGGGGAGCGGAGTGGCCGCAAGGGAAGCGTGTAAGAATTCGCTACAATCAATTCCGCGGCAGCCACCCCAGCGTGAGATCCGTGCCTCTCGGACCCTTTGCATGAAATATTAAGCTTGCCGCACACGCGCGCACGACCCGCTTTTGTCCATTGCGGGTGTGTGTCTTAGCAGCGTGAGCTAAAACCGCCAGGCGTGTAAACTTGTCTCTTTTTCTGCCTGACCCAGATTACGCTCACACGTGTGCATGTGGGGGTAGTAGCCGCGGGCTCGTGCAAAATCGAGGGTGGATGCGTCGCGCGGGGGTGCAAAGCGACGCGCGACGCGATACCCGCGACAATGGTCGATCATCCCCGCCGAATAGAAGATAAAACGATCTATAAGAGAGGCGCCCCCCGCCCCCATGTCGGGGGGCGAAGAGGACGAAGGAGAGAACACAAATGAAAAAAGAAACTGCGAATATACTTCGCCGCGGTGTTGTTGCGAATTCAATCCTCCTCGGGGCTGTAACTTGTGCACGGGGGAGCTTAAGTCGCGCGGGGGAGGGAGGGATATCGGATCGCGCATTAATTGATATCTCCGAGCCCGAGCACATGTGGCCGCCGTTGCTCCGGTTCCATCTCCCCCTTCGCGCTGCCCCACCGCGCGCCTCGAGTATCGCGGAATTGTCGGGATATAAATTAACATCTTTTGCCGCGAGGAGCTTCACGTCGCGCGCGCGCGAGAGCGAGCGGCTTTTTCAGCGCGGTAACGATAATATTAATCGGGATCGCGTTTTCGCGGAGGCGAGCGGGGGAGGGGAGAAGAAATCGACCATCGACAATATTCCTCGTTCCTCTTTTTGCCGAGAATTTAATCCAATTTTAAATTAAAATTGTCCCCCTCCCCCGCCCCCGCCCCGCTCCTCGCGCATGCGTCGGGGGGTTTTTCTCGCGCTTGGCGCGGCAAAAAGCTCGATTAGCCGAAAAAGCCGCTCGGAGAAGCGGCGGCGGTAGCGAGCGAGCGAGCGAACGAACGCTTCGATTAAATCGGCGCTTATCGGTCGCAACGGCCGTCTCCCGCGCGTTACTTTCGCGCGTCGCCCGACGCTTCGTTCTCCGCCATCACCGCCCCCTCACAGCCGTTCAGAGCCGTCCAGCCCCTCCCCCCCCCCCGCCCTCCGAATGCCACGGCGGAAGAGCGCGGGCTGCAGTCGCGCATTATTGGCAACCCTGACGGTAATTACTCGTCGCGTCGCGCATGATTTCCGGTTGACGAGCCGAGTGAAAGGCGCGCGTGACGCGGACAATGCGACCAACACGAGCGGTTAACGATTTAGCGTAGGCCGCCGCGGAACAAAAGGGATGCGTTCGGATATCGCCATCCGGCAAGCGCCCTCCCTGCGCTTGCGAAATGCTTAACATTTGAGCTGGGTTCTTCGTCCAGATTGCGACAGACTCTGGCGATTTTCTTTTTTTTCTTTTTTTTTTTTTTTTTTTCATAGGAACGGTTTTCCTCTTTAGATACGAATAATTTGTTGAACGGAAGTGACGATGGCGAAAACTGTGGATATATACTCCACGGAGGGACATTCGAACGGAGGACTGACAGAGTCCTGTCTGCCGTTGTCTAGACGACCGGTGAGAGAGAATCCAGTCTTATCGCGGAGAGGATTTTTGCCCGCCGTAGGCGGATCTCGAGTGCTCGCCTCTGACCGTCCGCCGTGTGCGTAAATTCGTAATTCCGACTTTATACACTCTCTTTACGTCGGAATTACGCGCCGAGAAGAAAAGACGGTGGAATTAACGCGACCGTGGACGAGCCCGGCGCGTTCTCATCGAAGGAAACGAAATTTCCGGCCCTCCGAGCCGAGTCCGCTTCGTAAGGACCGAAACGTCTGTTTTCCCCGAGCACAAAACCCGCTAATTGGACCAATCTTTTCCTGCGTTCGCGCTTCGTTATCGTTGACGAGTATTTTTCCCTACAAACCACCGGCCACGTGTACCCGATGGCGGCCGTCGAGGTGTTGACGATCGGCGCGCGAAAGTCCGCGGGGGTTGAACATTTTCGATCGCGGCCGTCGCAATGGCGATACACACACACACACACACACACACACATCTACATCCATATGTATATATATATATATATAAAAGAGGTAAAGGAACGGCGTCCCGCATGTGCGGGGGCACCCTCTCGAATCGGATAGCCTCGCGGCGAGGCAGCTCTCACCTAAGTGGATGAAAGCCAAGGAAAAAGCGGCCCCCGCCTCGCCCCCGCCGTCGAGCGCTCGATGACTCTACTTTTAATGCCCACTCCACTCGGATTACTCCAAATGGAAACGTCCGCGTGGATAAAGTAATAATGCAGACATCCCGCGTCCCATATTGTTTGCAACATTGTTGATGCAACGGCGGAGCCGGGCTCGGCTCGGCTCGGCTCGGCTCGACTCGGGTCGGGCGGAAAAACGTGGCCATTCCGGCACAGCCAGGCAGCCAGCCCCACTCGAGGGCGGCTGGCTGGCCGAGACGCGCGGGAGGTATAAATCACTGGAAATTGTGCTGCGGCGGTAAACAAACAGATCCAAGGCTGCAGTGGCGGGCGGGGGGCGGGGGACAGGCGGGCGGGCGAGCGCGCGTGGCGGCACGAGACGCGGTCGGCGGGGAAGGGTGCCGCTGTCGCGCGCATCGGATCGGGGGTTGGCTGAGGGGGGAGCAGGGCTGCATGAGTGGTGCGATACGCGCAAGGCGCCACGCAAGAACTCTCACGTACGTATATAGATGTTACGCATTAACGTGTGCCGCGCGCGCGAGAGGGCGAAAAGAGACACCGGGGAGCGCACGAGGAGAGCGGGAGAGCACGCGGAGGAAAAAGAGAGAGAGAGAGAGAGAGAGAGAGAGAGAGAGAGAGAGAGAGAGAGAGAGAGAGAGAGAGAGAGAGAGAGAGAGAGAGAGACGGATGAGAGGGTGGGAGAGGCGAAAAACCAGAGAGAGAGAGAGAGAGAGAGGATGAGAAAACGAGAGATAGAGATAGAGAGATAGATAGATAGATAAAGAGAGAGAGAGGGTGAGGGAGAGGGAGAGATACGCAAGCGCGAGGGTGAGCGGGGGGACAGAAGGGGGTTGGAACACAGCGCGGCGTATCCACAGCCGTGGCAATAAATAATGTCAGGCCGAAACGACGTGACGCGTAGCGGAACATGTGGGACAACCTGTATATTAGATGACGTCCACTATTCAATTCGCTCTCTGCGCGCACCCCGGCCGGGCCGGGCTGGATGGCGCTGGGAACGACTTGCGCCGTTGCGCTATAGTGCGCTATATAGTAGGGCGTCGGTGTATACCAGCGCGCGCGGACCACCATGCACTATTCATGACCGGGTCGCCCAAGATTCGCCGGCAACGCGGAACCACGCGAGCTAGGGCGAGGGCGAGAGGGCGAGAGCGAGGGTGAGAGAGCGGGGCCGGAGGTGGGGAGGGAAGGGGAGTAGCGAGAGGAGGGTGAGTACGTACGAGTCGGCTGGTTGAACGTAGCGAGCTTCATGGCTTTCGAGTGGTATGTGTGCAACGCTGGGCCGGGCTGCCGTATCGTTGCAACGGCAGTAAACAGATTATCTTGGCTAATGAAAATGCTGGCTCGCCCGCCTCGGCGAGCGTTTACGACTACGAGGACTCGCGAGCGAAACGCGGCTACCGCCATTTGTCGCGATTGGAAGCTTGGAAGCCGATCCCCCGGAATTACGCGGCGGTAACCTCAGGTGAGGTTGGCTCGGACCTCGAAATAACCCGGGATTAAAATTATCTCTCGTGATAGGGAATTAGACGGAGACAATTAACATATAGCGGCCGCGCGCGCGCGCGCATGTATGTGTGTGTGTGTGTGTGTGTGTGCGTACGCGTGTATAAATCATAGCGGTAAAAAGATTTCTTATCTCCCGGCGACTCGCGGTATAATTCAGGGTAACTTAATCCTCGCCGCGAGTATCTACCCCTACTATCTTATCCCCTTACACCGGGCTCCCGATTACGCGTTTCGAATCTCCTTCGAGCGTCAAGCCGTAGCACAAGCGTAAGCACCGTTCCGTTTGTCCTGATTATTTCGTGCATACGAATGTACGTACACGCTGTTTACCTCGACTCCGCGCAATGCCTCCGGTTTAACGCTTCATGAGAGTAAAATATCAAGATTGCGAGAGGCGACCTAAACAATTTAAGTTCCGTTATATCAAGAGCAGCCTGACGCTCTTTGAGCGGAACTGATCTCACGTGGAGCGCTCTTTGCGAAACAATCCCCGAAAAAAAATCGTGAACGACACACGTCGCAAGCACTCGACGCTTCACCGGAGGAGGCCTGCATACAAGAAGCCTACGGGCGCAGCGACGACCACGACGACAACGACGGCGGCGGCGGCGGCGGCGGCGGCAGCGATCTCTATTTTAAAGAAATTCAAATCCTATCTGATGCGAAAGTTGTCGGAGTAGAATCGCGGAGGGGTGGCGGCGTCGTCGCCGTCGTCGTCGTCGTCGTTTAACTTGGAGCACGGGGAGGCACAAGACCAGGAGAGAAGGCAAACGAAGAAGCTGACGCGGCTGATTCGCCGAGCCAATCGGATAAGTGCATTCCTATAGAGCCGGGACTTCTCGTCCAATCAGATATACCGCGGCCTTTGACGTTTCTCATGCCCTATCGCGCGATCTGTCTTCAGCCGGCCTCCCTCTCTCGCCTTCTCCTTGTGCACCCTCGCGCCGCTTCTTCTTCTTCTTCCCCCTTTGTGGCGGCGCACAAGTCGCCTCGCATCCATCCCGCGCGCGGGTCTCCCATATAAAATGAGAAGAAAAGGCCGCGGGAAATGAATCAAACGTCCCCGACGTTTCAATTATTTCTTACCGACGCACCCACCCCCTGCCCCCTCGACGCTCTACACCACCACCACCACCACCACCATCACCGCCGCCGTCGCCGTCGCCGTCGCCGTCGCAGCGTTGTTATCATCGCCGACGCGCGAGGGTGCCTCACCGACGACACGACCAATCTCGGCGCATTTAAATGGAGGCGTGACTTTTATTCGCGGCTGATTTATCGCGAGTATAAACATCTCGGAAAAATGCGCCGGTAATTAAAACGCCCACGGCAGCATGGCGGCCGACGAGACTCCCCGCCGCTCGATGCGATGGGCTGCCGGTGAGTAAATTTTTTTGTTAAACATTTGCCGAAACTCTCCGCGAGAGCTCGCACAAAATTAGGTTAATTCCCGGGAACAGGAGTTAACAAATTAATTCTCGCGGACGTTTCTTTTCTATCACATTTTGCGCTGAAAACTGACATTTTACGACGTTGACAGCACACCTCGAGTTCTCGCCGCGGTTTTCGTCACGGGCTCACCTTCACTTGAACCTGAAGACTACCCTGACTCGTCTATATCGTGTGGTATCCTATTTTACTAACTAAACTTCACTGTCGTGCAAGAACGACAGTACGCGCGCAGGAGTCTCAGCCTTCGAACATATCGCGCTTCAAGTCGTCCCGTCGACCAGAAGAGAAGACATCAACGATTATACCGAGCCACCACGTTCTCAGACCGGCCCGATGCTGCCCAAGCGGAGTCGGCGGCAACTGCTCTGTTGCGTAACACGCGAGTAGAAGAATAAAGCTGTGTTCAGCAGTCACGCTTCCAGGCTTCAGGACGCACCTACTCCTCCAGGACTAGTGTCCAGAGATCGAGCACGTCTTTATTCCAGCGATCGCAGCAGGCAACGACGTGATAAGCAACATGTCATAGACGAATCGCGTAAAAATAGTAAGTTTTATTTATACGACTGGTTGACGCGAAGAACTAAAGGACTAAAACGGCCCTTAAGCGATATTGCAGTTATTTGATATTATACTTTATTACCGTGTATCTCGTTGCGTTGTATCATATTTTAAATCGCGATTTTTACTGTACGGCGTTACGTATTGTGTTGTATTTTATTATATTGTATTATAGTTTATATCGCGATTTTTATTGCATTGTATTAGGTTATACCTCTGATTGAATTGTAAATTTTATGTATATTGCAACATGTCATGCTTATAAAAAATAAATAAATGTTAAAATATAATTTCTGTATTTTATTTAAATCCCTTCTCTTCAAAAACTGTTCCTTTCAATATCCTCATTTTTATTAAAAAAAACAAGTTCCCAATGTCGATAAATACGCGATTCCAAATTTCCCGCCAGGAATCGGAATACCTCTTCGGTTATCATGTTCTCCTGATACAAAGTGCGAAAATCGAGAAAATTAAAATTTTTCGCCAGGATTCGGAATACCTCTTCGGTTATCATGTTCTCCTAATACAAAGTGCGAAAATCGAGAAAATTAAAATTTCTCGCCGGTACTCGGAATACCTCTTCGGTTATCATGTTCTCCTAATACAAAGTGCGAAAATCGAGAAAATTTTAAATTCCCGCTAGGAATCGGAATACCTCTTCGGTTATCATGTTCTCCTGATACAAAGTGCGAAAATCGGGAAAATTAAAATTTTTCGCCAGGACTCGGAATACCTCTTCGGTTATCATGTTCTCCTGATACAAAGTGCGAAAATCGGGAAAATCTAAATTTCTCGCCAGGGATCGAAATACCTCTTCGGTTATCATGTTCTCCTGATACAAAGTGCGAAAATCGGGAAAATCTAAATTTCTCGCCAGGGATCGAAATATCTCTTCGGTTATCATGTTCTCCTGATACAAAGTGCGAAAATCGAGAAAATTAAAATTTCTCGCCAGGAATCAGAATACCTTTTCGGTTATCATGTTCTCCTGATACAAAGTGCGAAAATCGGGAAAATTTAAATTTCTCGCCAGGAATCGAAGTACCTCTTCGGTTATCATGTTCTCCTGATACAAAGTGCGAAAATCGAGAAAATTAAAATTTCTCACCAGGAATCAGAATACCTCTTCGGTTATCATGTTCTCCTGATACAAAGTGCGAAAATCGAGAAAATTAAAATTTCTCGCCAGTACTCGGAATACCTCTTCGGTTATCATGTTCTCCTGATACAAAGTGCGAAAATCGAGAAAATTAAAATTTCTCGCCAGGAATCGGAATACCTCTTCGGTTATCATGTTCTCCTGATACAAAGTGCGAAAATCGAGAAAATTAAAATTTCTCGCCAGGAATCGGAATACCTCTTCGGTTATCATGTTCTCCTGATACAAAGTGCGAAAATCGAGAAAATTAAAATTTTTCGCCAGGACTCGGAATACCTCTTCGGTTATCATGTTCTCCTGATACAAAGTGCGAAAATCGGGAAAATCTAAATTTCTCGCCAGGGATCGAAATACCTCTTCGGTTATCATGTTCTCCTGATACAAAGTGCGAAAATCGAGAAAATGAGAAATTCGAATTTCCCGCTAGAAATCGGAATACCTCTTCGGTCATTATGTTCTCCTGTTACAAAATGCGAAAATGAGTAAAACGAGAAATTCAAATTTCCCGCCAGTAATCGGTAAAATGAGAAATTCAATTTTCAGTTTAAAGGAAAGGTTGTTTAAATAAAATAATTCTGTTATATATTTCAAAATATTTCTTTTTATTTTATTTTTACATGTGTTGGAATAAATACAACATAACGCAATAAAATACATACATAATAGAATACAAAACAATTGGATACAATAAGTATTTTCCGAGTATATAATGAAACGATGATGTTTTTATGTCCTTATAATATTACAAAGTGATATATGCGAAGAGTAATATAAAAATAATATAAAAAGAGTAATATAAAATTAGAAAATAGAATCGACGCGCATGTTGCTACTTACAACTATAAGGACATAAAAATACAAAATTTTTTTACCTTATCTGGTAAGCTTATCCGAGAAGCTACCTACTGCACAGTCCGATAAAGCTTCTTCCGGCGTCGGGGTTGCAGTCGCAAATAGTTGCCGATGCCTCGGTCCCTTCCGACCAGGAAGACAAGCAACCAGACACTGACTCGTTCCTGCGTCGGTCTGTCCTTAAAATTAAAGATTACCCGAACATGAGAGAGAGGGAGAGAGAGAGAGAGAGAGAGAGAGAGAGAGAGAGAGAGAGAGAGAGAGAGAGAGAGAAGGAGAATATGAGAGAAGGGTACATTCGTCTTACGGATGTAAAATAGGTGTGAATGAAAAATGTAACGAGTCATTACCGCGTCCGTAAATAATTCGTTACATCCTACGTACAAGGAGGAACAGTAAAAAGTAATGAATTCTCACCTGACGCGTGGACGATCCTCCAGCTTTCGTCGCGAGAGGCACTGCCAAGAAGAGAGACGAGACACCTTGAATACCAGATGTCGAAGTATCGCTGGGCGACTGCGACGTGCATTTTGCTCTCTCTCTCTCTCTTTCTCTCTCTCTCTCTCCCTCTCTCTCTCTCTCTCTCTCTCTCTCTCTCTCCGGCGGGGATCGTTACGGACTTTATGTCCGACATTAACAAGTCGCTCCGTCGAGTCGTATCGGAGGCAACTCGACCCTTCCTTCCTGATTCGAGCTTGTTCCACTTGCCTGAAAAGTCAAGAGGCACAAGAGCGGTATCCCCCTTGTGCTGTTCTCGCGCCGCGCCCATGCGACGCGAAGGCATTGCAGGGCACTGAAGAAGAAGGCGAACGTGAGCGGCAAGACGATGCCGTCGACAATACGGCTGAAGATGTTTTCGATATTCCGCTGCAAATTGGACGGTGCAAAACGCGAAGCTACGTACGGTCTTCGCGGCTAATAAAGCTCGACTTTGACTTTAGCCCGCCGTGAAAGACCGACCCGATCCAGGTGTATCTCGCCGCTTTTTCCACCCCGCCTATCTCGAACGTCGCGAGACAAGCGGGATACACTCCCGCGAATTACGCTCGCCGATGTGTCCGCCGCGTTCCGGAACTCTGTTATCCTGCCGAGCAATCGGTGAAGCAAAACCCAGCCGACACCCCGGCGCTCTTCGACCGCACCCACTTGCCTCCTCGAGAGAGAAGAGCGCGCAAGAAGCGCGCAATTATCGAGGACACCGGCGAAGCCGGAGACTCGTGTAACAACATACTCGAGCAGCAGCCCACCGTCGCGCGCTGCTGATCCGCGGAAAACTTAACAAATGGCCGTACAAGACGTAGCGTAGCCGCGCTGCGAGTCGGAGGCGGACGAGCGACGGGGCGAAAAGGTCAAGGGTTGATCCCTCGAGAGGCGCAGGTCCCAGCGATCGCTCAAGGACTCGCAGCGGCGCGGCGGCTGACGGTGTAGGACGGCTAATCCGATGATGAAGGCCGGCGCGAGCGGGCGAAACGGACAACGGGAATACGGCCATCGCGACGGGCAAGTACGCATCGCGAAAGCTCTCGGCTGCGGTGCGCATCATTTCGCCATTGCCTAATTAAGGTCGGTAATCAGAATCGGGAAGGTAACGCGATTATCTCCGGTCGGGTTGGTACGATTCTGACGTACCGCGCTCGAATCGCTGATTGACCGAGCCTGACCCGGACTCAGGGGGCGAGAAGAGGAGGAGGGAGGGGAGGAGGAGGAGGAGGCTGCTACTGCAAGCGGCCTGCCGCCGCCGCCGCCGTCGCCGCGATCATGCGACGCGGCAACGGCCGCATGTACGTGCGTGCGTGCGTGCGTGCGTGCGTGCGCGCGGATCGTTAATGCAAATAGCCATTATCGCGCCGCGCATCCTGCCCGCGATACGCAACGATAATCGCATCTGCGAGTTCCGCGTCTCGCTTTGTTCCTCGATCGAGCGCTTAATGCAATCGAGCCGCCTGGGACGCGCACGCGCCCGCCCGCCGTGTTCAGTTATCCGTCATTCTTCCGGTCCGCTTCGCGGACGGACCGCGACGCCCATCTTTCGAGCTTTTAATTTTCAACGGCCAAATGACGCGGCGATTATCTCTGAATTCAATTTCCGCCCAGGGACACGCGCGAGTCGTCGCGCACGCTAATAAAGCCGATGGAATTAGATACGGCCGCGGACGCGAGCTCGCCATCGCGCGATTTTCCAAGCAGCGGCGGACGGGGGGAGGTAGAATTAAGGCGAGGCAACTTGCGAAGAGAGAGAGAGAGAGAGAGAGAAAGATCGGACACAAAGCAAGTTTTTTCAGCGGCACAAAATTTTGCCGCTCTTCCTCTCATATTTCGTAGTCTCGGGGTCACTTGTGACGTCACCGACGACAGTCAGGAAGCGAAGGATAATCGCAAGGCCGACGACACGATGTTACCTCAAGATTTCGTTCTATCCTTCCGCCCTTCCCGCCCTCAAAAAAAAAAAAGAAAAAAAATAAAAAAAAAGAAAAATTCCATTAACGTCAATGTGTGCAAAGAAGTCCAGGGAGAGACCTCCGCTGCTCGCCTGCGGATTCGCGCAACCCATTTGGACAACGACAGACAGGACTCTCCGTCGATCCTCCGTGAAATTTCGTCTCGACAGAAGGGGTGAAGACACGAAACGGAGACTGCGAGTGCTGCAATCGAGAAGAGCAATGGAGAGTGCGCGGACGGAGAAGCGACGGAGTCCTGTCGTGCCGCCGTCTAGACGGATAACGCGCGAATCCTGCCTTAACCGTCGGGACTCGGAGGGAGGCACACATCCGTGCTTCCTTCAGGATCATGATCGCGAGCTCACGCGCGCCGCAACAACGCGCCAATGGTTTGTAACGCTAACGCGTTTCCACCCTCTGCGGAGAACCTCGCCGCGCCCCGTTCCCCGCGCGCGCCGCGGCTTCGCCCGCATTCCTACTCGACGGAAGTGGAGGATATAAATTCGACGATCATAGGAGAGAGCCGGGGAAAACTGGGCGATGGTATGTGCCGCGAATTTTTCAAACGTCGTTTAACAATTTCGCCGTAAATTCGAGGCGGCGGCGGCGGCGGCGACGGTGTGTATGTGTGAGTGAGTGAGTGCGAGAGTTGCGCGAGGTATCGGCAAAAAATGGAAGAAAGCGAGGGAAGGGGCGAAATACTGAAACTGATGCGCGAGAGAGCGCGCCTGCACACGCTCGAAATCGTCCTGTGTTGTGCAACTTCTCTCTCCCCGGACTCCCTACGACACATCTGGCTAACGAGTTTTTTATTGGAAATTAATTTGGAAATAGCGTTATGTATGTGCGTTCGTTAACGTTCGCGGGAGCGGAGCGGCGAATTTCGGGGATATCCAATTCCGGGGGCTTCCCGCCGAATCGCGCGCCAGGCGCTCCGAGAGACAACTGCGATGCAAATGGGCCGCTGTGATACACACGGGCGTGTGTGTATGTGTGTAACGCGCGCAATCTCGCGGTTGTATTTTAATATCATTCCTACATTTGTTATAGCGGGAGTGTGCAGGCGCGGGGCGTCGCATGCCGCGCTGCTCGGTGCGCGGCGTGGCACGCGCGATCGCGCGCTCTCTCCCTTCCCCTCCCCCTTGATTGCGCACAGATTAACTAAATTTGCGAATTAATTTCGGTTATTTATCGAGCTCGCCGCGCGCGCGCGATTCACACGTGGCCGCGCGAGAAGTAAAAATAACAGCGCGAGCCGTTTAGCTCCGGCCGGACTTCCGGGGACAAACACGGTGTGCGTAGCGCCGCGCATGAATTCGTACTTCCCCGGATGCGTATATCACGTGGCTCGACAATTTCCGAGTGCATCGGCAGCAGAAAGAGGGAGAGAGAGAGAGAGAGAGAGAGAGAGAGAGAGAGAGAGAGAGAGAGAGAGAGAGAGAGAGGGGGGGAGAAACCGAACGCGAGAATCAGCGCCTGAGGGGTGAGCCAAGGATCAAGGGCTGGTCGGGGGTTGGATCGAATGTTATGACGTATTACGCCGCGTCGTAGCTACGAAAACAATGCGATTAGTTACTGTAATTGTGCGCAGCGTGCATTTACGCGCGTAGTAACCAACCGCGTCGTTCCCATCCTCTGTTTCACCCTCTTCGGCTTTCCGCAATCTCTCTCTGCCTCTCTCTCTCTCTCTCTCTCTCTCTCTCTCTCTCTCTCTCTCTCTCTCTCCCTCTCTCTCTCTCTCCCTTTCGTGCGTCTAGCCCCGGCCGCTTCTCTCCTTCCGTCTGGTGCAATGAAACGCTCGTTCGTTCGATCTCTCCCGTGTTACTTTTTACCCCCCCCCCTCCCGCCGCTCGAACTCGGCGCGAAGCGCTGTTCTCCTTTTTCGAAGCGGTACCCGCGAAAACAATGTTGCACCGCCGAATGTTGCGAATTTATGATCTACTATTCGGCCGACTTTGCCCGCGCGCGAGGGATTTATGCCGGGAAATGAATGCGAGCGGTAATTTATCGGGAGCGAGATGCCCACTCTCCTTCCCTCTCTCTCTCTCTCTCTCTCTCTCTCTCTTTCCCTCTCTCGGCAGAGTCGCACGTCGAGAACGACGTCACGGTAATTTTATTAAGCCGCGTCTGACGCGCGATTCTCGTTTTCGGAAATTGAGACGCGCCGCGCGATGGCAATTCTTCGCTGAGAAACGGAGGGCGATTCTTCGGGCGGCCCGCTCACCGAGAGCAATCACGTCGGCTAAGGAAGCGCCCGAGGGCGAGGGGAGGGAGGGGGGGGAAGTAGAACGGAAAGATGAATATCTCGGCTTAACGGTGAGTTGATTCCAAATAAGAGGACGCGAGTTGTCAAAACACTCGCTGGGACTCGCGGAGAATGAGATCGATCGCAAATACACGGGCGAAGTAATCGAGAGAAATAGGAACCCGCCGCGCATTTTGACTTCTTTCTCGCTTCCCGCGCGGGGACTTCCGTAGTGAAAAATCAGGCGTGCGCGAGCACGCACACGCACACACACACACACACACACACACACACACATACACAAAATTCCTTCTGAATCCTGTTATCGAATTAGCGACGGACTTAAATTAATCAAGCGGATGCGCTGCCAAAGTTTTTACTCGAATTCTGATGGAATCAAGTCGATCGAGGAGGTGGAACGGAGGAGGGAGGACGCGCTATCAAAATAATGAAGAAAAATAGGAACTGCGCACGTCGACACATTTCTCTTTCCCCGCAAGGCCGTCACCCCGCCGGCGAGGGGAAAAATCAAACCAGATCCAGTTATCGAATTAAAGACGAAGACTTAAATTGAATAAGCATGCTTCCAGCTTTTCGCATCGCAGTCGCGGTGCGCGAATCCAATACAGAGCGAGCGCGATACGACAAAAATACAAAAATACGCGCGGTCGACAAACATCTTTTTCTCGCGGGTCCCCCGGGACTCTGGAGGGAGAAGTCCAGCTTTTTCTGGATCCGAGCTGTCGAGTTAACGGGCCGAACTTATATCGCACAGGCGTGTTCTCGCCGCGCTTCCATCCGAGTCTTCGCGGAGCGATGTCGAACGAACTGACGATAAAGAAACGCGCCGAGCAAACAAGGCCGAGGAGGAGGGCAGCGGAGGAAATATCCGACAATGCCCGCGGCGGGAAGAGTCAAGCGCGTTCTGCATGACTCCGTTTCACTCTGGATTAGATTAAGCCCCGAGCGGTGTACTTATGGCGAGCGATCCACGACGCAGGCACGCGGCTTACAAGAGATATCTCGCGGAAATCGCTCGCCGCGGCAATTCACGTGACAACATACGTGAGAGGCACGCGCGAGAGGTCCTGCCGCGAGGACCTCCGCGAGGACCGAGCTACACGGAGAAACGAATTTTACTCGGATAACGAGACAATTTTACACACTAATTAATTACTAATTAATACACTAATTAATAATTTTATACACTAGGAAATATCGCTGGAATTAAGTGCCACGACAGCTGGGGGAACAGAAAACGCTTCCTGCCGAAACGCGTTCGTCGGTTCGGGCTTCGGATCCTCCCTGTCAGCGTGTGAAATCCGAGCGAGAGCTCGGCGGCGGTCGAAAGGCCGGAAGAGCGAGCTCGCCGGGAGAGCGGACGCGATGGAAAGTAACGGGGTGAGACCTGCACAATCGGCGCCCTTAAACTCGCGCGCTCGCTCGCTCGTGCCGAGATCCAAAGGTCCATTTGCGCGGGCATAAATTCCAAAGTTCGACGACGCTAGTTACCCGCCGTGACCCAATGCCGCCGCCGCCGCCGCCGCCGCCGCGACAGCTTCGGCGCGCGCGCGCGCGGAACGCGCATCGCGCTATTTTTCGCCGCCCTCGCGCGCGCCAATCGCGCGGCGCCAATTTAATTAGCAGGACTACTCCCTCGACAGCGACACGAAGCACGGCGAACTAACTTAACAACGGGTCAGCGGCAATCCATCCCGCATGCGAGCTCGGCGAGCACGTGCACGCGCGCGAGCGCACACAGACACACACAGAGAGACACACACGCACTCCCACATGGCGCGCGAGTTAGTTTGCAAACGCCACGGTGAAAGATGGAGAGCCGTACAGCTGTACGCGCGTACACTGACATAGACACGCGCGCACACGCATACCCACACACACACACACACACATACGCCGAGTAGTGATCCACCATATTGCACGGCGCGCTCAACTCCGAAGGCATCCGCGCACTTGAGGCGATAACTCAGGCGATTTTACACGAAGACGCGTCCGGACGCGCGCAATTTCGCCGCCCCGGACAAATTCGTCCGTGTAAAAACACAAGAGAACGGCGAGAGCCGCGGGAGGGAGGGAGGGAGGGAAGGGCCGCAAAGAGGACGCACGAGTGGAGTTGGTAGCGAAGCGACGCTCGCGTCGTTCGCTCCGCGGATGATTATCGCGCGCCGCGCAAAGTAATTGAACTATGTTGTCTAATAATGGGGGTTTACTGTCGCTGCACGCCGCGTTTAGCAAATGACAGCGGGATACAATATGGCTCGTTCGGTTCAGCTACCGCGTATCGTTCGGCTGTAGCCGAGAGGATGTAGCTACCCCCCCCTCCCCCGTGCCCTCCCACCCTCCAGCCTGCCGCCAACGTTCTCGTCGCAGGGACAATAATGGTGCGGCCGCGCGTGTGCAACTATCATGCGCGACAGGCATTAGACCGGCCGATGCCCAGCGCGGCCCGCTTTTAGATCGATTGCAATTAAAACTGCCGAGCCGCTGCCGGCCCGTTTCCCATTTTCGGCGTTTCTCATTAGGAGGCTCGCCATTGGCTCCCTCGGAGCGGCCGCGACCGGAGCGAAATTATAAAGTTTCGTCGTCAGAATATTTCGCCCGAGCGAGTAATTATAAACTGGAATAAGAGGAGAGACAACACTAGCTCGGGGAGGGGCCGGGGAGGGGAGGGTGAGAGAGGGAAGGGAGAATTATAAATTAAATTCTTCATCGATCCAGGACGAGAGAATGCGGCGAAAGGATTCCTAATAGCCCTCCCCTCCCCGCTCGGGAGGATTCGACGTTTTACGTCTCGCTATTTTGCTTCACCGAGCGGACGTGGGAGGGCGAGAGGAAGAGGGCGAATAAGTCGTCGGTGGCGGACGGTATGACGAAATGATGACGAGAGGGAATTTGAATGGAGCGAGAGGGAGGTTCCTCAACGAAGGGAGGGCAGTCGGGGGAGATGGCCACGCGCGCGCGATACGTCGCTCGTGTCTTGAGTTTAATCTCGGCGCTGTGTGCAACGTCGTCGTCGTCGTCGTCGTCGTCGACGTCGCCGTCGCGCGTACACGTGGAGAAGACGCCGTCCCCCGAGATACGCTTTGTCCGGGACGCGGCCGTAAACAACAGATTGCGCCCGATTTCGCGCGCGGGGATGCGCGCACACGGCGCGCCCGGGAAGAAAAAAGGATATTTTATAACGGCGAATAAAGATAGTTTTATGATGTCGGCAATCGTAACGTGCCGCCCAATCGCCCGAGCGTGAGCGCGCATCCTTCGAGCGTCTCGGCGTTTCGTCGGGATGCTTCGCGAGAGAAAAAATGAGAATTGAGAGAGGATCTCTCGCGCTCGACCTGACGACAAACTTTCACACGGAGAGAAAGAAAAAGAGCGGTTCAACGGTCGTGACGATGGACGAGACGAACGCCACTGCGAGAGAGAGAGAGAGAGAGAGAGAGAGAGAGAGAGAGAGAGAGAGAGAAAGAGAGACGTAACCGGTTCCGGTTTGTAGAAGCAAATTTGCCTCCAAGAGAAATGATGCAAAAAAAGCTAGGAAGCTAATTCGCCTCTAAGAAGCAGAAACCCGCCGTGAAAATTCCGCGCTCGGCTCGTAGAGCCGTCGCGTCTCTTCCTTCTGCGTATCCCTTAGAAGGGAGGTTGGTATCTGACATATTACTCCCCCCCCTCTCTCTCTCTCTCTCTCTCTCACTCTCTCTCATGACGGTGTTTGTCATCGCGAAATTAACGCGACCTACGAAATAGACGCGGCAGACGAGGCGCGTGCAAAGTGCGGCGGTGATCCCGTATTAGAAACCGACAAACAACCATTAAATCTCAGACGGATCAGTTTGCGTGATTCGCTTAATGACGTCGCTGGCTGCATTCACACAACTCGACGCCAAGTCGCGTAACGACGACGACGACGAGAGGCGGCGCGGCGCGACGCGGCGCGTGCCACGGGTTTTCGCGAGCGCGGAATTCGCGGCTGTTCGGTCAGGTGCTAATAAATTGCGGCGCGTCAGAAGCGGCCGCGATTTTTGTAGACGGACGCGCTCTCGCCTCGCTTTTCCCACCCGAAAACGGCCGCGGCTCGCGGGCGCATTTAGCGCACGCGCGCGCGCGCGCGCGCGTCTTGCCCGCGCCCTAGACGCACGCGCGCTCGCGCATATGCTCTACGACGTCGCTTATTAATATCGCGCGTCTAAATAGAAGTCCGCGGAGATACAAGCGTGGATAGGAACGCGGTCACAGGTGTCGTCATGAGCGCAGGCTCTCTCTCTCGCGCGCGCGCGCGCGCGCGAACTGGAGCTTCGTCCGCACGAAAATATATCGTCGCGGCCGCGAGAGAAGCGTCGCTTGGATTCGCGTGCGCGAGCGCGAGTGATCCTCCGGGCAATTTTGGACGCTCTCGCGACGTGCCCAATCGAGAACGCTCTTCGGCTACTTCGGGCCAAGCTAAATTCGCCGTTTTATCGCGCGCGCGCGCGCGCGCGCGCTCGGATCGAGAAAGGGCGCGAAAAGGCGAAATCGAGGTCACCGCGCGTCGTCACATGATCGAGATGGTTTTCTTTTTTACCGTCGGTAAAGCGCGAGCGAGGTACGACAATCGCGGAAAATCCGCACGGTCGTATCGCGTCGCGCTTTTCCCCTCCTCTTTCTCTCTCGCGCTCGCTCGCTCGCTCTGTTTCTCTCTCTCTCTCTCTCTCTCTCTCTCTCTCTGCCGCTCGATCTATCTGTCGTTCTTCCTCCCAAACCACCCTGCTGGCCTCCCCTGCCCTCCCCCCCCCTCGTCACTCCCGCGTTCGCCGATGTACCGTGTTTCATAGCGGGAACACGCGATTCCCGCGTTAACTCCCGCAGGGCGCAGCGGGTGTCCTTACGCGGACTCACATTAACCCACCTCCGCATCCTCCACATTTCGCGTCGCCCCCCCCCCTCCTCCCGCGTGCCCCGGCCAAATGATCTACCGACGCACGTACATACTTCGCCGCTATCTCGGCCGCCTTTAACGCTTCACCTTTTATCACGTGCTTTTTCTACCTCGCGCCTAGAATGATTACTCGCGCGGATCCCGAGGAGACGCGGCACCGATGCGCGCGCGCTGCGACGATTTCACGCGTAGCGATATCGAAATTAACGGCCAAAGACATACCACTCTCTTTAATGAAGAAACTACTGACAGAGAGGAGAAGAGAGAGAGAGAGAGAGAGAGAGAGAGAGAGAGAGAGAAAAAGCGCCAAACATTAATCATTTCAAGACCCGACAGAGCACATATTGAGAGAAAAGAAACGTACGAGAAGGATCACGTAACTTGTATCCCCCGCAATAAATCGAAACTCAGACATATCCTTCGCACTGATGCTCGTTTTCCGAAATCAACGTCTCTCTTGTGCCAAATGCCAACGCTATTCGGAGCTCGTCGTCGAAGGAGAGGCGCAGCTCGCCTCTTCCTTTCTAATTCGCACCGGCGGGCCCTCTCGCTCGTCGTTTTACCTTCGCGTGTACGCGTGCCTGGCACTATACGAGAACAGGGACTGAGAGAGAGAGAGAGAGAGAGAGTGTGTGAGAGAGAATGTGTGAGAGAGAGAGAGAGAGGGAGAGAGGGAGAGAGAGAGAGAGAGAGGGAAAGAGGGCAATACGTGTATATCGCGGCTGTGACGTTTCTGTGCCACGGCGAGAACTGAGATCGCTAACATCGCTAACTAACGGCGAGTAGATGAGCACCCTCGTGCGCTCGCCCGCTGAGCAGATAAGACTTCGCGCCACGGCGCTGGTCACGGATCCTCGCGCTCGCCGCGCGCCCTGATCACCTGCGCCCATCGCCACCCACGCCCTTCAGGCGCCCTGATAAATTACTCAAGACCTCTATCGCGTCTATCCCGGCCGAGCGCGCCTTATAACCTCCGGGAGAACGATCGGTACGCGTGACCCGGCCACCTTTCGCCGTCGCACACACGTCGGCGGAATATTCGATGCTTCCGCTTATCGGGGGGGTGGGGACGGGGGGGGAAGGGAATTATCATCGTGGATTATTGTTGCGCCGTGCTGACTCAACGTGAGTCCCAAATGCGCGATACCGGAGGCTTTTTTCCCCACCCTGTTAGAAATTGCGCGCGCGCGCGCGCGCTCTCTCTGTGTCTATTTCCGTCTCTGTCGGTCCGTCCGTCCGTTTGTCTGTCTGTCTGTCTGTCTGTCTGTCTGTCGGTCTCTGTTTCGAAATTTGTACCGCGTGCGCGCGTCGTCAATCTCTGTCGGCTATTTTTGATATTATCGCGAGCTTTTTCATAGTCATAAAAAAAGGGAGAAACGAATTCAATAGTGACACGTGAAATTTAAAAGTGCGGGAAGTAAGTGTATGTAGGTGTACGTACGTATGCGCGCGCGTGTGCTGTGTGATCCTGCGCGACCCACACGCGCGCATTGTATTACTATCAGGGCGGGAAGTCGAGGATAGGCGCGCGTCCGATGAAATTTGCGCCCGCTAAAAAAATTGACACCGTCGAAACGGGGCTCGCGCGCGAGCGGCGAGGGGGCGAGGGGGAAACGTTCGATCAGCGCGGCCGGCGGCGGGGCGATTTTAAATGTCGGTAGCGGCCGCTATCTCGCCAGCGAGGTACACGAAGACGGAGGATCGGGAGTCCTCCACGGCGACGTTTCCATTTGGCGACGCGCGACCCGAGCACGGGTAGGGGTCGCAAGATCTATGATCTAAGAAAGACCTTAATAATCCCGATTCATAAAGCCTAGTCTATCCTGGTCTACGCCGATACGCCGCTGTCGGCCACGAGTGGGCTGATAAAGAATGACGATCGTAAGGGAACAAAGTTGCACGGCGCTTATCGCCCAATAAATTCTACTTCAGCCAACGTCTGCTTCTTCCACTCTCGTTCACTCTCTCTCTCCCACTCTTTCTCTCTCTCTCTCTCTCTCTCCCCCCCCCTCCGTTCCTCTCTGCCGGAGATTCCGCTCTTCGTTTTCTCGCCTCTCTCGCGGCACATCGCGTCCCTCCCCCCGCGCCCCGCCTCCATGTGCCGCAAAACCCGTGTAATTATCGTCGGCAAGTACCAGCTAAATTCACCCTTAACGACGAGTTACGATCGAATTAACAGATTGCCTCGCCCGGGAAGACAAGAGAGACCGAGGAGAGAGCCGCGGACAGCTCCACGGTGGTCCTTCACCTTCGCATGCCACGCACGTCTTATTTCGTCTTTTGATAGAGACTCTTACGCTCCGACGCACCGCTCGAAAGCCAGAAGAGGGGTAGATAAATAGCCGGGACGAAAAGATCCAATCAATCGATTCACGTTCGCCACGGACAAAGAGAGGGGGTGTCCGGAGATGGGCTTTTCTTGTATAATTCGCGACGCGAGAGAGCGACGGACCGCCGAAAGAGGACAGAGAGAGAGAGAGAGAGAGAGAGAAAGAGGGAGAGAGGCAAGAAACGGAGAAAGGAGATCCCGTTCGCTTCGACGTCGCGTTACAACCCTTAACGAAATCTGGCAACGTTCCCCGTGTGATTTAGTGTCGACGAGTTTCCAGCGCGAAGTACAGACCGCGTCGATGTCGGCTTGTTCCACACAGAGGGAAAGAAAGAGACACGAAGAGTGGGAGGCTGGCGAAAAGGGAAGGCAAAGAGTCTCAATGAAATCTCGGGGCCGCGTATAACAGATATATCGTGGCGAAATTGAGATTGGTTATCGAAGACTGAAACCTGCTCGCGAGAGGCGAGAGAGATAGCGGCGAGAAGGAGGCTCGCCTGGATGCGGCGTGACTGTAGAGGTGTGGATGCGAGTATGTGTGTGTGTGTGTAGCGCGGGTATCAAATCGGATAGTTTGTTCATTAGAGATATTTTCCGACGGACGAACAGCGCGAGAGGCAACCGAGGGAAAGGCGTGCTCGCCGTGTATTTGTCTTGATAAATTCGAGGCAGGAAATGAGACTGTCGATAGGAGAGTCCGCGCGCGCGCGCGCGCGCGCTGCCTTCCACTCGAAAGAAGCGGAACCGCCAGAAATGAGGATTTCGATTGGTCTAACGAGGAATAATGGTCGCGCGCGCGGCCGCCCGCGCCGGAGCACCAGGATAGCGTTGCGGGAGCAGCGTGTTCGTCCGCGGACGTGGAGATTCCAGGACGAACCGCCTTGTTAATTTCGCTGCTCGCTCGTCTCGCGGCCCGACCGTAAAGAAAGAATTAGGCTCATCGCGAAAAGTTGACGGCCCACGAGAGATGGGGAGATGGTCGGAGCGGACGCGAGCGGAATACGCACGGGCGAGTTCCCGGAGAGGAGCGAGTGTCCTGTCGAGAGCGATGCTCCGTCGAACAGGCCGCAGGCTAACGGAGCGAGTCGCGAGATTCGCGATTAACTCGAATATCACGGCCGAGCGAAACGTTGGGAATGGTCAATAAGAGAAGGGCCCCCCTCCTCCTCCTCCTCCTCCTCCGCCCCCTCCCCCCCTGGAGATAACGGCGGAAGAGCGGAGTATCGATCTCGCGAGCTGCACGTCGCTGGGCTCCTTCGAAGGCACGATTCCACGAGCACTAAAGTTAACTACATTCGAATATCCGCCATTATGCATCGATCGCGAGTCGGGATATCGCATTGTTATTACGAGAGCTCGGGAAACTCGTAAAAGGGCGATTCAATCGACTGCATCGCATTACTTTTACATCCTAAGAGGACTAAACGCAAATGCGATGGCCGTTAACTCGGCGGACGGTGGGATCGCGCGCGCGCGCGCGCGCGCAAGGACCTTTCGAGAGCCGGCCGCTTTTAGCCTTCCAAGCTGGAACGACGTCGACATCGTCGCGAGGCTCGCGACGGCAAGCGGAACCGACGTGCCTCCGGGCCGGGCACGTTAATTCTCGCCTCCCCCCCCTCGCAACCCTCCCGTGCAATCGCGAGACCCTTGTTTAACCCGTTTTTCACCGAGGGAAGTAGCGCACCGCTGCTCTTCGGGCATTTCGCGGCGAAGGAGTGACGCTGCTCTCGGACACGGAAGAACGCGATCGATCGTCCCGCGAATAAAGCGGCGGACGATTTAACGACGCCACTTGAGATCGCAGATACACGCGTCCCGGGGACACATCTAAGTCGTCGAATTATATCCCACCCCCGCGCCGCGCGCCATCCCGAGCACCCCTGAGCGCTCGCCCGAGTTTGGAAATATGGCCGGCGGTTCTATCGAAACCGTTATCGATTTTGCACTCTTGCGCTCCGAAGGAAAGATTGCGACGGCAGCGTGTGTATGCTGCGTGTGCGTGAAGGTGTGGGCTATGTGTGGTGTATGTGAGATAGATAGATAGAGAGAGAGAGAGAGAGAGAGAGATTTTCGCTCCCGTATCAGTGGGCAAGCCCCGCTTGACCTGGCACACATGCCGCCCATAGATCAAGCAGAACCCTTAGGCCGAACCCCACCATGCCACGGGCTAACCATTAATTTACAACCCGCAGAGTAACCCCATGCCTCAACCCCTGCATACAGGATCCGCGTCCCCTTGCGGCAGATATGAGCTACGACGCGGCGCTGAGGGATTCAACCGCCCCGGCACCCGGACGGTCCCTTCTATCTCACCGACCTGTCTCCTCCGTTCGCCATCTCCGTCGCGCGGCCCCTCCGCGCGTCATCCCTTAAGCGACCTCCACCCAGCCGCCGCTCTCTCTCTCTCTCTCTCTCTCGAGGAGCTCCCCCGCTTTCCGCCAGCTCGTTTCCACGCCGTCGTGGAGAAGCCCCGACGAAAGAAATTTAAATCTATCGACGGGCGCGTCCTCTCCTGCGGTTAATCTCCAGCGATAATAGCTCCGGCGCGCGCAGGAGGACGCGTCTGGAATTGTCTCGTGGATAGATTTCGATCGGCGAATTATCCATCCAGGGACCCTTGGATTTTGGTCACGGTGTTGAGCAGATAGATAGACGGATGGTCCGATAGATAGATAATCGACTGTACGAGCCGCGGCAGGATTTCCTATATAATGGACGGCTCAACTTCGGACCTTCTTACCCTGACTGACTGTCGTAGGAGGGAGCGACGCGACGCGACGCGCAAAATAGCAACCTCCGTTAATCGTCCCGCGCGTTAATTCCGCCTCCCTGAATAAAGCCGCTTTTGCGCGCTCTCGGCCACTGCAATCTCGATCTTCGACTTTTTCCTCGGCCAGACGGACTCGAACCCGGTCCGAAGTGTTCATAACGAGCTCTCCGGCGGCTGCTGATGGGGTGAGGAACAAAACTCCTAATTGTCAGTGGACTTCAAACTATCCAGGACACGAAAGGAAGGAAGCAAGAAAAAGAATGAGAGAGAGAGAGAGGAGATCTGCAAAGATTGAGAGACAGACCGAAGCGAAGAGAGAGAGAGAGAGGGAAAGGGGGGGGGGAGAGAGTCGCGAATGAATGCTAGAAACTGAAAATGGACGGGGACGCTCTTTGATTTTGCGGGCTTTATTTTCGCTTAATAAGCGGGTGCGAATAAGCCCGGCTGTTGCTTGCGCTTTGTAACTCGATGGAAGTAAGTTGTCCCCTGTTTCGTTTTGTTGTCCGGCTGTTCCTTCCCAACCTCCGCGTCCCGGAGCAGCCGTCCCCCCTCCCTGCCCGTCGCCGAGCCCCGTGGCGCTCTCCCTCTCTTTCCCGCGGGAATGAAAGGAACGAATAATTAGGGAAGGTTGGCGGGCACGGCCCGAAAGTTTCTGGCCAATTAATTAGACGGAGAAATGCACGGTACGAGAGGTAACCGGCGCATAAGCGCCAGGGACGGCAATTTAAACAGCGACAATTCGACTGCGATTATCGCTGCACAAACGTTTTGACGGCGCGCTTTTATAGCATAAAGGCTTCGGTTGATAATGGCGGGTATTAGCGACTTGAATACCATTATGAAAGGTCCACGTGCGCTCTCGCTCTCTCTCTCTCTCTCTCTCTCTCTCTCTCTCTCTCTCCCTCTCTCTCTTGCTCTACGAGAGATGAAACTTGTAGAATTTAAGATTGCGAAGAATGAATGGAAGTGTGCAAATCTCCGCTCGGAGACGAGAAAGAGAAGGGGAGGGAGAGAGAGAGAGAGAGAGAGAGAGAGAGAAAAAGAGCACCGGCGGAAATTGCACCGAAATAGAAAACACCGCTGGTCCGATAAATAAAAAATCACGACACCGTCGCGATTGGGTCGCAAAGTATCGAAAGTACCGCGTCGAGTGCGCTCGTCCGCGAGATACCCCCGGGGATAAGACAAGACTTAAGACTCCGCGCGCGCGCGCGCGCGCTCCACTTAAGCACACGCAATTTTCAGAACACCAGCCGCGCTCCCCCCCGCGGCGACACGATACCGCTAAGTATTGACGAGTCACGCGCGCGCCTCGCAGACCTCTCGCTGATCTTAATAAAACACCGTCAGCTTTACGTTTGATGGGCGATAAGACGCACGTGCTCCCCTTTCACACCAGAATAGACTTTATATAGCCGGCTGGACGCAGCCCTCCTCCGCGGCCGACCGACCGACCGACTCCTACACCCCCCGCCACCGCCCGCGCCGCCGCGCGTGGTGGTGGTTCCTCTTCTTTTTCTCAACCCTCGTCGAGCCGTTCTCTCGTCGTCGCGTCGGAGACTCGCCCCTCGTTTCCTCCGCTTAAAAACCGGTAATTACTGCGAGATGCCGGCGCGCTCGGGCATTTACCATCCCCGAGACACGGTGTTACGGTGTTTTTTCGCTTAACACGGCGACACTCGACTCGCGCGATTTTCGTACACGGCGCCGCCACTGCATTACACCACGCGCGCGCGCGCGCGCGCAGTAGCCATCTCGATGCGGATAGCGCGACGGATTAATTATGCGGTAAGTATCAGCAAGCGCGTCTTGCGCGGCACACTCGCGAAACTCGAAACCTTTTGCAATTTGCATAATTCCCTTGTATAACCGCGCTTCGTTCAAAAAGTTATTATAACTTTAACTATTATTATTATCGTTATTGCTATCAACCTCGAGTGCTTACATCTCTCTCTCTCTCTCTCTCTCTCTCTCTCTGTCTCGCTCTCTCCACCCCCCCGCCCCTCCCTCTCTCTTCCTCGCTTTCTGCGACGACTATCATATTATCAAGAATGCTTATATTACCATATTATTATCGTAATCTTGACTTATTATCACCGTAGATGAAAGTTACAACTTCGCCGCAGCCTCGTTATGTGACTATCGTCGCCGAACCTTTTGGCCGTAATAGAGTCTCCCCTTTTCCATTTTCTTCCTCGCGCCGCGAGATTGGCGAGAACGCGACGCGAGAGGGAGAGATCGGCGATTCACTGCGGCGCCGGCGGCGGCGATCGGTGCGTTTATTTTCGGCGAGAGCAACCTTGGCGCGTCAATCATATCCGCGATTAACGCGCAAAGAGACACGCGTTCCGAACACCATTCGCCGGCGTAATCTCACGATCGACGTGCAAAAAGTCGACATTTTCGCGAGAGACATGCGCCATCTACTAAGGTTGGGGTTACTCGTTGAATGAACAATCGGGAGCAGCGCGGTCTCACGAGAGGAACCGATCGGCGCGTTAAAGCACAAACGAGAGAGATGGTACGTATAAACGCATACAACGCTCACCTTGATCGTCGCGTGGTGGGATCTTTCATGACCATGACCTCTGTGATGTCCCCATACTTGGTGAAATACTCCCTAAGGCTCTCTGAAACAATACGATAACACCGGTTACTTGACGCGCACGACGACGATGACGACGGCGGCGGCGGCGGCGGCGGCGGCGACGAAGATGACGACGAGTCGCTGACGGAGTAGCTTTGGTAGCTTTTAATACGCGCGACTTGCTAAGCATTCGACATTCCCCGGTTGCAATTTTTCTCGCCCGAGAGCGCCGCGTTCGTTTGCCGCGCTATTCTCGTCATTTTTCACGAAGACGCCCTCTCTCCGTCTCCTTTCTCTCTCTCTCTCTCTCTCTCTCTCTCTCTCTCTCTCTCTCTCTCTCTCCCTCCGCTTCCGTCGCGCGGACGACCAAGTGTCAGACCGAGACCGACGAGATACGGCATCGCGACGAAAAGCTAAATTATCCCGTCGCCCAGGCATCTGTCAGGCAAAGTTAAGGCTAAAGGCGGCCCCGGAAGATCGCTGACGCTAATTGGAATTAGTAGATAACAACGCGAGTCGACACTTCGGGGCGTAATCCCCGTAGCCTGATAAACGCGGTGCGTGCGCCCAAAGTAAAGCTTCAGCTTAGCACGAGCCCAGCTCGGGCGACAGCTAATTCTACACATTGTGCACCTGTTTCCGACGCCGCGCGCGCGCGCGCGCGCGTCGATGCGAATAAGTGCCGTCTCGGAGTTGCCGTGAAAACGTCAGCGGTAACGACACCGCCGGATAATTCGGCCGACGGAAGCGTCGCCGAGGAGACGACGGACCCCTCCAACTTCACGCCCCTGTTCTCTCGCGTGATTTCGCTCCTCCGTCGGAGGATTAATCCCGCGACAGACGGCGTGCAGACGCTCTCTCACGTCCCGATAAATTGCCGCCGTAAGCGGGAAATATCGAAAACGCACTCGGGCTGCGCCGGGAGGGAAGCCTTGGAAGCGGCAGGAAATCGCAACATTCCAAATTCAAAACACGCCGTCTACCGAGCGCGCGTCGCCCTCGCAAAGTCGAGGCATCGTGTCGTCGCGGATCGAGGACCGTTCCCGTTCTTCGAGCGCGAAAGCAGCGAAAATATCTTCCGTCGTCGGCGAAAAAGTATGCCGCGCGGCACGAGCGAGACCGGGCCTATTAAGAACTCGATCGCGTTATTAGGATGCGATCGTTTCAGCCGCTATGAAGCGGCCGGGCCGCGTAAATATACACGCGCGGCCGCCCTCGCCTCGGCGCGAGACCGCGTCTCCGCGGATTTCTGACGCGGCGCCGCCGCCGACGAGGAGGGACAGACGAAGCCGACACACGTTTCTCTCTCTCTCTCTCTCTCTCTCTCTCCCCCACTCTCTCTGTCTCTTCCTTCGTTTATTTTTTTCACCCTAATCGGCCGAGAAATTATCCAATCGCGCCGCGTGCCGCGCGATCAATGCGACCAATGTGGAAGCTCTCTCCGCGCGCACACACACACACACACACATACTCACACATTCCGCCGTTTCCCACCAGGGACACCCCCTTGACCCTTTTCGTAGGTTTATAGCAAAAGGCTCAACACTCTGGCGGCAGGCCAACATGGCCGCGCTCCAAATACGTCTTACACCTTATCTAATTATACGCTGTTTCATCCAGTCCGCTCTGAAGACTTCGTAATGTTCGGCGGTTACTCGGCCGTTCGGTCGTTCGCGAGCGAGCGAGCGAGCGAGCGGGCTTCGATAAATCCACGACACGCGGAGGTTCACGATACACCGCAAGCGAGGCTAAATGCGTACCCGCCCCTCTCTCTCTCTCTCTCTCTCTCTCTCTCTCTCTCTCTCTCTCTCGGCCACGTCGGAATCCACGACGGCACGGCGATGGATCGCGCGAAATTCGCCGGGGGAAAAGAGGATGGAACACGACCGATTATCCCAAGTGGCGCGCGCAATTAGTTGCCGCGACTATTTTTACATCCATCGCCCGATATCGCCGCGTTTACTCGCCGATCCGTGTACGCGTGCGAGCGCGAAAGAGAAGGAGCGATATGGCGCGCTTCAGCGACACCCGGAGAGCGCGTCTTGAAAATGCGAGCGATTCCCGTTGGCGATTGGAATCGCGCAACAGCGAGGAGCGCCGGCCGGCCGGCCGGCGCACCAAATGGAAATATAAGTTTTAATTGTTGTCCGTGCGACACGTAGGGAGAACGCGAGCGGTCCGTAATCGCGAGAGCGTGGAGTGCTTGATAATTGTTACTGCCGTGGGGAGTGGAAAACAGAGGATAACTGGACTTGCTAATTCAGCACGCGGCATTAATCAATGAATTATTGGTATCCCCGGGTCATTAGCCGTCGGTGGGTACCACCTGTTTGGTAACGAGGCTCGCGCATAAATTACACCCGCCGCCCGCCCCTCCCTCCCCCGCCGCGGCCCGGGCTGTGTTAATTAGTGACACCAAGTCGGAATTCTTGAGGAGGCGATACAACGACGAGAACGAGGACGACGAGGGCCGTTATCAACCGCGCCGGCTAATGTTCGTTTCATGACTAAACATTTAAAAGACAATTAGGCCGAGAGAGACCGACGCAGAGATATCGACGTCGCAGCCCCGCTTATTACGCGCGCCGTCTCGGAAATGAGATTTTGTTAATAAAAAGGGAGATTATCGAAGCGCGTGCCGCGGAATTGCCTCTTAATGGATATGTAATTTGCATTTAAACCGGGACGAACTTTCGGCCGAGGGGGCAAGAAGCGAGCCGGGGGAGGGAGGGGCGCTGTATTGTCGCCGAGCGATCTTGGAAAGTCGAAACGAGGGGATATCAGACTGCCGATCGGCGAGACTGATCGTGCGCTTTCCGTCCGACGCTCGTCACTCGTCGACGTGACGGCTCGGATCCGCCCCGGCGGGGATAATGAATTTTCTAACGGCTCGCGTTGCGCTGTTTACCAAACGCCGGAGAGATGCAATCTCTCTTTCTCTCTGGCCGCTGCTGAAACTCTGCTCGACTTCCATGCGAGCCTCGTCGCGTATTCGCGATCTCTCAGAAAGCTGGCTGACCATTCTTCCCTTCGACACGTGGAGATCTTTCGGATGTATGAGCGGCTCTCTCTCTCTCTCTCTCTCTCTCTCAGAATCGCTGTAAAATTTCGGGACTGAGGAAAGAACAGGTGTGCAGTTCGAAGGGAAGAATTGGCAAGCGGCTTTCCGAGAGATCGCGAGCGTAACGAAAGTTCGTGTCGAAGTCGTGTCGTCGAGCCCCAGGAGATTGCGCTTTTGGCATGCAGGAGGTAACGACGAGGCATTGGCGAATGTATTGTCTTCGCTTATGGATGTCGGAGCGCGCCGTCAAGTATCCGTCGAATATCGATAAAGCGCGCGCGCGCGCCCTTCGCAACGCTTACGTAATTCTCAATTCTCACGACGATCCCTCGATAATTCTCCGGATCCGCCTCGGTATAACGTCGGCCTACTCGGCCCTATAAAAATGTCATTAAAGCGGCAGGGGTGCACTCTCCAGCGGGGGAGACAACGTGGCAGGGGGTGGCTTGCCAATGCTTCCTTAATTTGTCCCGGCTGGCGGATTGATGGAAGCAATTTCGTCCTTCTCGCAAGAGAAGACGCTCTTAAAACGCGGCCGCGATCCGCCCAAATTTACGGCTGTCATTTCCTTAATTGTTCCCCGGCCCAACTTATTTTTCACGCGCGGCCCTCACCGGCGTCCCGCATTCTCACTCCAGCCGTTGCAGCAGCGCCGGGGCTACGGGCGGAAGGTACCGGCCGTGCCTTGGCCCTTTGCCGGTGACGCGACTCGCTTACTCAGCTCGGAGAATTCCTCTCGTTGCCGTTCAACGGCAACAAGCGGAAGCTGCGAGCGATACGTCGCCGGCGCCGAATGAAGTAGTGCTCGGAAGAAAATGGAATGTTTACTCGTAACTTTCTTTGACTCTCCTCCTCCAGGAATGCGGTAATTTATGGCGTCGGAAACAAAGAACTGCAGTTCGCTCGTTATAGCAGCGGCTAGTTGATTAATTACGACGTAGTTGCAATAACGAGGCGCGGAGTAATCGTTACGTGAAACCGCTGGAGAGTCGCGGGAGAAAGCAGGGGGGGGAGAGAGAGAGAGAGAGAGAGAGAGAGAGAGAGAAAGAGGACGACGACGATCCGGACGTTATCATGTAAATACGCGCCGTTTATACAATGAAGAAGAAACACGAGCGCGCGCGCGCGCGCACACACACGTCGTTTGCGGGCAATGTAAACGCGGGGCAAAAAAAGGTCACACACAGATCTCTCTCCGAGCTTGCAGACTCGCGCACAAATCCGCGAGTATTCGACTCTCCTCTACTTCCTTCCACGTCCACGCGTCTTCGTTTCGCCCTGCTGTATTTTTACGCGCGGGGCGCGCACAGTCATGCCTGCGCTCTGGAGAATTGCGAGCGGCATGGTAAATATTTCCAATCAAATGTTTGCGAGGCAACAGAACTCGAGAAGTTCTATCCGCGCGGCGGAGAGGATATTACGGTTAAGAAGTTTACGAGCGGTGAATTTGCCGAAGTGGCATGCATTGTACTGCGTTTTGCATTGGTGATGTGCCAAGCGGGGGGGCTCCGCCACCCCAGCGAGAGAATGCCGCGTTTCTCTGCGAGCGGGAGCGCGAGCGCGCGCGCTCGCGCTGAATTTGCAAATTTACGTTTTACATTTCTCCGCGCAAAACGTAGCGTTTAGTGGACCTACGCGCGCGCGCAAGCCCTCCTCGCAAGCGCGAAGCACGCGTATAGCTCTCGCTGATTCTTCGCGCGTCGCGCGGAGTCGAGACGAGTAATCGTGTTCGCGAGAACGAGGTGCGAGCCCACGTTACCCCCCCCCCGACTCTAATTACCCCGAGGAGATCGGAGATTGAGTTCAAGTTCGTCGGAAAGAAACCACTGTGAAATCGCGACTGCAACCCCCTACTTGCCTGCTTCCCCAACCCCGTGTCGTCGATCATCCTCGGTGAATGCCGAGACCGCGCGCGCGCGCGCGCGAGCTTTGCTTCACTTTCGTAACTTCGTCCCTTCATCCCCCCCGCGCGCTGCACCCTTCGCGCGGCGCGCTCGGAACATATTGGTCGCCGCATCGCGAGGAAGCTCGAGAACCGGCTATTCCGTGCGGTAGTCAATGGCGGAAAAAGAGACGGCGAGGTGGCGGGCTCCATTCAAATGAGATTCAACGCTAGGCAGGAATCGGAAGAGACGCCGGAGGAGGCCGAGGAGAGGCGGCGGAAAGGAGGCGCGCGCGCGCGAGCACGGTGCACGCTGGCCTCCGCTCCGAGTGTTTTTCTATTCAGAGGAGACTCGCATAAAGTCCTATATACCGAGTTTTCTATCCTATCCCATCTGCCGGATCCCCCAGGAGCCGGGCTGGATACGGGCAGAGAGAGAGAGAGAGAGAGAGAGAGAGAGAGAGGGGGGGGAAGAGGAGAGGAAGAGGGACGAGGAGGAGGACAGGCGGTTCCCCCATTCCGAAGGGCCGTTCATTGAAACGAATGGCCTTGTCCGCCTCTTCCTCCTCGTCCCTTCGTCTTCTCCATCTTCCTCCTCCCTGCTCACTTCCCGTTTCTATCTCTGTTACTCTCTCCCCGGCTCGCTCTCTTTTCTCTCCCTCTCTCCTCCAGCCTCCTCCACTATCCTCCTATCCCTGACCCTCGAACATGCCTGCCCTCCCTTCCCCCCCGGCCGCCCTTTCCGATCTCCAGCCGCGTTTCTTTCTTCGCTTCTTCCTCGAGTTACGCCTCCCGCGAATCCGCCAGGATTACTTATCCTCCGCCAAAGGACGCTCAAGGCTCAACCTAAAGCATCATTTGAATAAACGCGAAGTTACTGCACGCCTGTTCCCGGCAGGCAGGCAGGAATGAGCGAGGGAGAGAGAGAGAGAGAGAGAGAGAGAGAGAGAGAGAGAGAGAGAGAGAGAGAGAGAGAGAGAGAGAGAGAGAGAGAGAGAGAGAGAGAGAGAGAAAGAGAGAGAGAGAGAGAGAGAGAGAGAGAGAGGGGAGCCACGCGAGAGCGCGTTCTACGACTATATTAATGGCGTCGTGATACCTCCGAGCAAAAAGGAGAACTCCTCGCTCTCTATTACCCGCGGGATGAGATTCCTGTCAGCGAGAACGTCGCGTCTTCGGCGTCGACGGGTCACGATACTCGTGCATCGCTCCTCTATGTTATGGCGCGCGACGAGGCGCGTCGAACCAGAGAGAATTCTAATTTAGTTTACGACGATCGCGCACGCCGGAATTCTTGCTATTCCTCGCTACGTGACCGATAAAGGGTTAATAATAATCACGCGTGGCTCCGATAATTCATCGTCGCGCGATATCATTATTACAATTGGCGGAAGAGGAGAGCTACGTACGAGAAATTGCAAAGCTTCTCGAACCTGAAGAGCAAACGTGATCGTCGAAGCTCGAGCGACACGCGCGATCTTCGATATACACAGAGAGAGAAGGACCGTGAGAGGGTCTGGGGGTAGGCGAAGGGGAGAAAGAGAGACAGACATCTATTCATAGAAAGAGAGAGAGAGAGCGAGAGAGAGAGAGAGAGAGAGAGAGAGAGAGAGAGAGGAGATCCACGCACGATCGATGGAGATGCCATTAGCGCAAAATTGTTCGTTATCATTCATCAAATATTCCTCGGGCTGTCATCGGTAATGCCATTAAGCCTCCGGCGGAGCCGTTCAGCGTAATTAGCTAATCGCGGTGTATCGCGGACGCGAATTTTCTCCGTATCACCCGGCGATTAGCGACACCAATAATATTCGACGCGTCATTAATTATTGCGTGACGGGCGCGACTATAACGCGACGACTCAGCGCGCCGGCGCTGAGTCCCTGCAGGATCGCCGCAGGATCTCAGGTACGAGAGGTCGCACTTGGGATATTCTTCGCGGTTACTTTCGCGGAACACTCCATTCGAATAATTAGACGACGACCACGACGGGCGGCACACAGTCTATACGGGCCGTCGATAAACAGATAAACAAGGTGTCGTCGCGGCCATTCCGTGGAAAATCAAGCGGGCACCCCGGGTGTGCCGCGACCGGAACGAACGCTCCCTGTCCCTTCCGTTCCGGGAGCTTCCCTCGCGTGCCGGCGATGTCTATTTCGGCGGGCATTCGCGCAGCATTCCAAAAAGACCGCGGCGCGAATTCGTCGTGGCAGTCTTCTTTCCTCGAGCCATTAACAGCACCGTAAGCGTGCACTTGGCGATCCCGAGCGGGAATCGCGGCGTGCCGATCGAACGAGCCGTCGCGGTCGCGGGGGAATTGGACGCGCACAGACCACCGCCCCGTGCCGCCAGTTCCAAATTGCTGTAGTCCTTTTCACGAACGGACCGGGAATTTTCCCTTCGCTCGCCGCGGCCCGGGCGTCGACGTCGAGAGCCAACCCCGCGCGCGTCTCGGCCTTCGGCGCGTAACGAAGCGCGAGAAGCGAACGCGTTTCGGTCGCTGCGTTCGCATCGACTAAATTCGCCGCTGAAGAACCCCGAAGAGCTCCGTATCTTTCGCGCGTGGCTCGCTCTCGTCGTCGTGTCGATTCAAGCAGATTCCCCGCCTGCAGACTGCGCGCGCCTTCATACGAGGGACATTTCGAGACGAGATATCAGGGACAAAAGACTGTAGACTCCTTTCCGTCGTCCACAAGTACGTCCTTGTCGCGCTCCTTCAACAACAAGAATGCCGCTGGGCAAAGATCGAGGATGCCTGCGGCCTCCTTTTACGGTTTACGTCCACGAGCGGCGCTCAATTTCGGCAGTTCCGCGCGCGCGCGCGCGACATTTATTTCGGGTTACAAAGGGTTAATTCGAATGCCGATCGCGACGGAGCGACGGGCGCCGCCGAGAGAGGGTGGTAATAGACGGGGTGAGTAGGCAGAGAGAGAGGCAGCTGGGTAGGTTGATTCCCTACGCGCGCACGGCCGCCACGGCGGTAGAACGTGGGAGGGATGACAGAACCTGGAGCCTACCTGGCCGCGAGCCAACCCCGCTTCCAGGACTCGCGATAGCGCCGCGGTTGATGCATAGCGAGCGAGAGAGAGAGAGAGAGAGAGAGAGAGAGAGGGAGAGGGAGGGAGGAGGAAGGGAGGGACAGACAGGCAGATAGACAGAGAGCGAGAGAGTAGTGCATAGTCGGTGAGCATAGTAGGCACCCTCGGTAGGCGAGCGCGCGTCACCCCCCTTCTCCCCTCCCTCCCTCGCCGCCGCCACCCTCCGCCCTGCACTCGGTCGCATGGGCGCCCGCATTGCAGCTATGGCCCACCATCCTAATGATGGCAACCACACGCAGGTACGACTACTACTCTCTCTCTGCTACCCTCCGACGCCACCCTTGCCCGGCGCGTTCCTACCCCCGTCGTCGACGACGACGACGACGACGAGGACCCACGGGCTCTTCTTTGTCGCCAAGCGACCCCCTCGCTCGCGCCGCCTGCTTTTCCGCTTTTCTGCTGACACTTCGCTGCGAGGCAGCGGCGCGGCCCCCGCTTTCTCGCTGACCGCGACTGATTTTCTTGATGGCGCTACTGCTACTCCTCGCCTTTCCGCCCCTCGTTCTCCCTCAGTTTCGCAATCTCCCTTACTCTCTTCGCGCGGTGCGTGGTTGGGCTTTCTCGGAGGACACTCCGCCGCCGCGTTTCCTTTATTCGCCCTCGATCTTTATTCCGACGTCACTCGGGCTCAATCGGACCCGGTGACAAGGGTTCGCGGTCGACGCGGCGATTAACTCAACGAATAGCGCCCGCAGCGCTCTCGGGCTGTCGGACTTATGGTCGGTGGCGTGACGTCGCTGGAAGGAGTCTGTGCTCGGGCAATTCGGATAAGACTCGACGAGGTCGGAGATAAATCATGCACGGCTTTGCGGAGTTATTTTGCGCGCGCGCGCGCGTTCTATTTATCGCGCTACGCTCGACGATGAGCGCGGATCGCGCGTTTCGACCGACCGGACCCAGCAGCTCCCGGGATCGATCATGTCCGGCCGCGCGGTCAGGATGACGGAGGTTAATTTCATTCGCAATAAAACGGGCAAAAGCGCCGCGACGTCTCCGCGGCTCCGCGGAATCAGCGATGCGATGGCGACGGCGACTCGCGGAAGCGAAAGCCCCCGCGAGTGCAGGAAAGGCGAGGGCCGGCGGGAGAGAGCGAGAGACGGGGCTCCATTCTTGTTACTCACGACGACATCTTTAATTCATCGAATGCGGATTGCGGGCTGAATCCCTGATGAGCTTTATTCCACATCCGCACGCTCGAACTATCGGACCCGATGAGAGATTCTCATACGATAATACCCACCGCTAAGCCACCGTTCCACGTCTTCCTTATATCGCGCCTCCACCCGTCTCGCTCCTCGCAAGCCGACTCTCGCCCGACTACTTCTCCATCTCCCTCTCTCACTCTTCGTCTATCTGCACCTTCGCGACTAGCGCTATACGCTTCTTCTCTAAGAGCCTCTCGCCGAAGCGTTTTCGTTTTCGCCTCTGTCTCGTGCCGAATCTCCGATCCGCTCCGGCCTCCATTTCCGCGCCGCTCAACTCCTTCCATTCTCGGACCCTCAATCCTTTCTGGGCTTTCTCGCGATAAATCGCGCGGAAAACTAGCCGGCCAAGGTTCCCCCTTCGTATGCGCGCACTCTCTCTCTCTCTTTCTCTCTCCTTATCTTCCTCTCTTTCCACCCCCTATCTTCCTACGATCACCGTCCGCTCGGTTCGTTTGTCTCACAGCTGAACGCTATCGAGAGACTCGCGCCCGCGAGTTCTGATGGGTCCCGAGCAGAAATCAAATACGGCAATTTTTTATGCCTGATATGGCATGACTAGGCACAAGCCGTAAGAAGGAATTTCGAGTGGTCCTTATCCGGTCGGAATGTGGCAATTGTCTTGCGATGTTTCCCGGATTATATCCTGACGTCATGACGTCATTATTTGGATGCCTGATGAACATTTTTGATCAGGTTCCTCGATTTCAGGCAATTTTTTTCAGGGCATTATGCAGCAGTGCGTTTCACTCCTTATTACGTACCGGATCTGATAAAGTTATCCGGGCCCTGTTTGAAATTTGGAAGCCGGATGGGGTTTTGATACGGCCGTATGGGACAATGTTCTGCTCGGGGTACTTCGAGCCGCATCAACTTATTCCACGGCGATATCGCTACGCCCGGAAACCTGACGATCCCGACGATCAAGTGGCCGATTGGTATGTCGTTAATCGTCTGCTTAAAATTACCGAGTGATTCTACGACCGCGGAGGGACGGCGCTTCCAGCACGCCGGGAGTCACGGGACTTGCCTCGCTCACCAGCCTGGGCAGAAGCAGGGAGAGCTGAAGATGACAATGAGAAAATACTTCTACGAATAAAGAGAGTCGCGGGGAGTTGCCGGTAAACGTGGAAATCTTCTTCGTCATTTAACTTCAAGTGGATCCGGCTCTAACGGATTTTCGTCTCCGATCGCAAAGTCGAGTGTCAGAAAGCGGCCGATCGAAGCGTCGCAATCTCTCCAGTTTCGGGATTAAAGGTCTCGACAACACCGAAGCTCGAATTAACTTCCGTTTATACGATAAAGTCCACTGGGACTGTATCGACGAATAAACTCGCCTTATTTGGCTTGCGCGCACTCCGAAACTCTCGATCACGGCGAGTCCCGGGAATGCGAGCGTAGAAATCGCAATTTCCAATCTCCCTCCCTTCCTCTCTCTCTCTCTCTCTCTCTCTCTCTCTCTCTCTCTCTCTCTCTCTTCCCCTTTCTCCAGCGACAATGTTACCCGAAGGGACGAAATTTTCACGAGAAAGCGGCCAACATCGCGTCTGCTCGCCGTGTAACCTCGAGTCGCACAAAGCATTCCTTCCTTCGAGAGATTCCTCACCGAGCGCGGCGGGAAAGAGCCGATGATCGCATCGGAAATTTTTCAGACGACCTACAGCCCGTGTGTCGTCGTCGTCGTCGTCGTCGTCGTCGTCGTCGTCGTCGTCGGACTTGACGTCAACTCGCGCTCTCGTTCGCCGCGATGCGTGGAGACGTTACGAGAGAGAGCTAAGTAGCAAACAAGACGAAGCACGGCGAGCGGCGGACAAGTTCGCGGAGAGTCGAAGAAGAAAAGCGCGTGGCGCGCGTGAGAGAAAACTACGCGTGAGAGAGAGAGAAAGAGAGAGAGAGAGAGAGAGAGAGAGAGAGAGAGAAAGAGACGGGAAAGCGTGCAGTGTCTCTATTCGGAGACACAATATCCCTAAGAACAATTCCAAAAGGGAACTCGCTGCGCGCGAGTAAGAGAGAAAAAAGGGGGAGAAACAAGAGCCTTAAAGCGAGACACTTTTATCTTAAGCTGCGAGTTTCACCGGAATAAAGAGAGACATTTTAATATCATCAAAGGGAATATATACGTCGCTCGGAAAGTGTGTCACTAGCGGTAGGATAAAAATTTTTAAATACTCCGACACGGAAACGTAAATATCCGAACAATGAGCCCGAGAGTAAATGAGGACGCTCGGGAGCCCGCGGTAAAAAACGCGGAACGCACCAACGACGAAACGCAAGAGCGTCGAAAACAACAACGCGCTGCGCGCGCTGCGAGGCGCGCGATACGTAATAAACGATATTATAACAAGAGCGAAAGGATTACAAAGACTTGTATTATTGCCCCGAGCTGTGGAAAGTACGGGTGCCGGGTGCGCGAAAGAAAGAAGGGAGCGTAGAGGGAAAGAACGAGAGAGCGAGAGCGAGGGAGAGGGAGAAAGAGAAAGAGAAAGAGAAGAAGAGGGAGGAGAGCGCGAGACAGCCGGTCGCGATTGCAAAGAGAGTCTTCGTGCCAAGGCCGCCTTAATAATTCAAATCTCTCAGTACTCGAAAAATTGAATTTAATAATTCAGTCCAATAGGAAACCCCGGCCGGTTACGTACCGGCGGAACCCGATCAAAAATGCAATATCCAGCTAGATTTCTTAATCCGATTTCGGTGGCGTGCGCCTCGCTCGCTCTCTCGCTCCTCTCTCTCTCTCTCGCTCTCGCTCTGGCCTTCGCTCTCTCGCAATCGGCGCGGCTTCAACCCTTTCTTCCCTCTCGCCGCTCGAGATATCCGCTCCGTTTCGGCGAAGAAACGAGCAGGAATTGCGTTGTAGCGACGACGACCGCAACGGCGACGGCGACGGCGACGGCGGCGGTGGTCTAGTAATCGTCCGGGATATTGAACGTGCTTCCCCCTTGCAGTCACGCGTTACGTGCGGCCGTAAAAGTCGCATTTACGTCTTCGCCGAGCTCGAGGTTCTTCTAGTCGCCCGCTAGGACGTCCGCTCGTCGTTTGTTAGCGCGGCGAATGTAGGGCGATTTAATAAATAACGCGAGTACACTCGACACACTAGGAGAGGAGCGGCGGCGTGATCACGAAACGTTCATCTGTCCGCTTCAAAGCGAAGCACACCCGCTCCGTCTCCGGCTCTCCCTTAATCCTCACCCCTCTCGTCTCTCGTCCGTCTGCTGCTCGTGTTCCGCCTGTCCGCTCTCTCGCGCGCGCGTTCGGCTTCCACTTAACATTTAGCGTGCGCCGATCCCGGCGTTTATTCTTCGCCGTCCGCTCGAGTGTCGCGTATCATTCGATTCCAATCATTGCGCGGAACAGTCCGCGGGGCAATCCGATCCTCCCCCCCCTCCCCCCCTCCGACCGCGGCGGACGCCTCGATGAATTTGCGAATCGATCGATTGAGCTGTTTGCCCTCGGAGTGGCGTAAATAAAAGTTCCGAGCGCGATGCATGCAGCGGCGCGCAAGCGCGCGCGCGCGCGATCGAGCGTTCTCCAAACTTGATTCGCGCTACTTTAAAACTAATCGGCACAATACGATCCCTTCCCGAGCCCTCTCGCCCTGGCCGCGCGCACTCCTCGCCCCATTTCTCGCTATAGCGCAATGCTCATCGAAAAAGTTCGCCCGGCGCCGATCGACTTTCTACGTTTACACTTCCATCCAGTTTAAAGTAAGAAAATGCGAATAAAGGAAGCCGTATTACCTGGCGTCGGAACTTCTCGTGTTTTCGACAAAGGCAATCGATACTCCGCCCGCGGCGAGCTATAAGAAGCGCGATATGCGATTCCGGCGTAACGTAACGTGCGGATGGGCGCGACAGGCACGACGAGAGGAGAGGAGAGGAGAGGAGAGCCGCACTCGATACTCCGTCATGCGCGGGCGGAGAGACTTTATGGGCGCCGCGTACGCCGGACGGTGCGTAATTCACCTGTCCGCTGACAAATAATGGAAACTGCCGCCTTTGAGTTACGACGCGGATGCGGCTTAGACGCGCGCGATGCAATAGATCGCGATTTATTGTCCAAGCCCGGCCGCCCCGCGCGCGCGCCTTGTTGCGAAGCAGCGAGAGAGAAAGCGGAAAAGACGCGCGAGAGCTCATGCGTAGATGCGCGAGTTAACCTCCGTTAACCCTGGCCTGTTGAATTCAATATATCGATGACGTCAAACTGTATCTCGTCGCGTAGCCGCGGCGAGCGTGCGAAAGTCTACCGGCGAGCGAGCGAGCTTCAACATTCCTCGCGCGGGGCTCTGTTTTTTATTCTGCGTTTTGTGTCGCGGCCCTTCCGCCGCGGGCGGCCTTCGCCGAGTCCTGAGCGGAACCTTGCCCCATCAGGACTATCCGTGATGAGTAATCGAGTACATCTTCGGTGCTCTCGTCCTTATCGGTTTCCATGCGACTTTCTCTGCGGTGTATAACGGGGAAAAAAGTTTGGTAAATATATAGAAAAGGGTTAACCTCACCGATTTTTTTCATTTTGAAATATGTTGTAAAGGATGAAATGCTGAGTGACTTTTCCTAGTACAATTATATGGGGGTCGCTTATAGCTTCTGAGATATTTGACTTTAAAGTTTAATTTTAATTGTGCGTTGAAGTATATTTGAAGTAGACGAGCGGTTTTCATTCACTTTAAATATAGGTAACAGTACATATAAGCGCCCCTCCCCAAACAAATCCTAACCTAACCTAACTTGCATCTTTATATATTTCTGGACATTGTGGAAAAAAGTTCTCTTAAGATCTATCACCTGGCTCAACTTAACTTATCATAATATCTGCATATAATTAAGTGCTGTGGCTTTTAAGGAGATCTTTTCTTCAACCCATCGCCCAACAATATATAAAGATGCAATAAGTTGGATTAGATTAGGATCTTTTCGGGGAGGGGGTGCGCCCTCCCCCGCTTATATGTACTGTTTCCTATATTTCTATGTATACACCATGTTTGGATTAACTGTTTGGATTGCACTGTAAATAACGTCAGCGATACGATAGCTGGAATTTAATTCCCGGATTATCAAAATTCCAAAACTTTAAAGTCAAATATCTCGGAAACTATAAGCGACCCCCACAACAGTTGTATCAGGAAGTCACTCAGAATTTCATCCTTTATAACATATTGCAAAATGAAAAAAATCGGTGAAAAAAATCGGTGCACTCCTTTCTATATATTTACCTCTACTCCAAATATACTTCAACGTACAATTATAAAACTTTAAAGTCAAATATCTCAGAAACTATAAGCGACCCTCATATAATTGTATTAGGAAAAGTCGCTCAGAATTTCATCCTTTATAACATATTTCAAAATTAAAAAGACCGGTGAGGTGTACCCTTTTCTATATATTTACCAAAAGTTTGCCTCAATTTACGCGGCAACGAACGCACCGAGTGTGCTCTCGCTCGCAGGAGGAGACTGAGAGTCCTCTTGGTCCTTGCGAACGAGATTCGGCCCCGGGAACTGGAAAGCCCGTTTCCTCCGGCCGAAACCAATCTCTGTTTCTACGTGTTATATCGCTGACGAAAAGGTACAAACCTGCAGGCCCTCAAGCGTGTTTCACTTTGAGATACTCGATTACTCTTGGAGACGTCCTTGACACAGATCAAGGACGTTACACGCGGGAAACGGATCCTGTCTCTCTCTCTCTCTCTCTCTCTCTCTCTTTCTTTATCCCTTTCTGACAAAGAAAGGACGATCGAGAAAAGAGTACCTTTGGCCGATTTAAATCGTCCCGGTCGATTACGGCCGATCTCAATGAGACACAATCGCGCAGCCACTACTGTCAATGCCAGAAAGCATCGGTGCGACGTGTCCCGATATAGATCGTTTATAATTAGTAGCTTAGGGCCACGCGCCTAAGCGCGCGCGTCACGAGCGACGAAGGACCCGCCCGTGTCGTCGCAGATATGAACGGGAGCTTGCCAAGCGTGGCACTTGTGCAACGAGTCTCGCCTTGCCTTCGCGAGGTCTTCGCGCGATGCGTTCACTGCCGCGAAATCACAGGCTCGCGAATTTCCTTTTCCTTGGAAGCACGAGGTGCGCTCCGAGCGAACAAGAAGCGCGCAAAATGCTCACGACGACGACGACGACGACGACGACGACGACGGCGAGGATCTAGCTCGATTTTCCGCATCGCGCTGCGCGCCCCGATAATGGGATTCGCCGATTAAGAGTCGTAATCGCGGTATTTATCTCGGTCGTGTTTGGAAGCGAATTCCGCGCGGCTAAACTTGGCGCGACGCGGCTGCAACCTGCTCTATTAGCCCCGATATCCCTCTTCCAACGCGACGATCAAAGGTTACAGGTATCGCGCGGATTTGTGGTCGGACGAGGGGCGGCGGTTATCTTTTGCGCAACACGCGACCTCCTGACTCGCGGTAAGCGGCCAAATTAGTCGCTCGCCGGTGTCCCCGCTTTTCGCTCCGCCTCGCACAGCTGAAAGCCCGCGATATTTTCAATGAAAATTCAAGCCTGTTTATTATGGGTTTATTATGGGAAGGTATCCCCTTTCGTATTTTTGAGCCTTCAATTTCCGTGGTTGTACGGTAGCGGTTCTTAATTTCAATCGAGAATTAATTTAAATTCCAGGTTAGTTAACAACTTCTCTTTATCGCGTATATATCAACTTTCATCAAGATCGAACTTACCTCGCTATTTTCGTGCAAAGTTTTGTAATAAAAACGAAAAGACCTTCCGGTATCCCTAATATATCACGGCGAGTCAAATAGATTTAAATTCGCGGGGACGATCCTTCACAGAGCTCCGCGCAGCTTCACCTCGGAGATGTGGTGGATTTTGCGAGAAGTACACGCGGATTGCAGATGACGTGCTTCGCGCGTCAGCAGCGCGTAAAATCTGCCGAGACCGTCACGTGTCGCGAGGCGCGCTCGAGATTCGCAATTTCCAAGTTGCAAATCGCTGCTAATAATCGCGACTACATGCGACTCAGCGACGCGCGCGCGCGCGCGCGCGGTCCAATAAGAGACGTCGAGGAGACAGAGCTATTTTGAATTTCAGACTGTTCTTGCCGCGAATCTTATAATGTGGATTTAGGAGATAGGAGTATCCGGCTGTGCGCGAGGGAGCTCGTCGCAGGAAATGGTTAAATGCGACGAATGAACTACCCTCTCTCTCTCTCTCTCCCCACCCCCGGCTCCCGCTCCTCTTCCCTGGGACGTTATGTACTCCTCGAGCAGGTCGTCGCGACTAGACGGGGAAATTGTCAGTGGAAAAAGGCGAATAGGGAACGAAAGACTGGGCTCTCTCTCTCTCTCTCTCTCTCTCTCTCTCTCTCTCTCTCTCTCTCTCTCTCTCTCTCTCTCTCTGCCGACTGTAACGTTTGCGTACGTAAGGGGCCTTAATTCCCAACGTATATTTAAACTCCTTAAGCCGCTTGTTTTTCTTTATCGCACGCCGTCGTCGTCGTCGTCGTCTTTCTCGTCGTCGTCGCAGTCGTAGTCGTAGTCGTCGTCGTCGTCGTCTTTCGCTTTCCTCCGTCTCTCCCGCTCCTTTTTTGCTCTCTCCTTCCTGTTTGCTCACTTCGCGAGACAAACCCCGGCCCGTACGGGGAGGGAAACTTCCGTCCAATCGACGGAAATGAAACGTCGAGGCCGTGGAAGTTCCGGCATAAACGCGAGCGTCCGCCCCCCCCCCCCGCGGCTCCTCGTCCTTCAAGAAAAGCCGGAGCGCGCCCCGGAGCGCTTCCACTTCCGCTATTTCGATTTACCGGCGCGGCGAAATACCGCCGTGGCCCGATTCGACGCTGCGAATCGAGAAAGCCGGGCCGCAACAACAACGGCTTGTGCGACCGCGGCCGTCGTCGTTTTTGGCAAATCCGGGACCACCACGAGAGCGCGTGGATTCCTCAACGATCGCGCCTACTTCTCGCGAAAATCTCAGACATCCCTCCGCTCGTTTCTCCCCGCGATTTCGCCTGACATGTTGAATCGAAAGAGATTCTTTATCGCGGCCGGTGATAAGACCGCATCGCGCAACGCTTGTCTTCGGCGGAAAACGGAGAAAAAATGACGTGAAAAACGATTCCTTCCTTGGACCGAAACTCGTCCGGCCGTCAGACGGGAACACAGAAAGGAGATAGAAAGAGACGGAGAGAGAGAGAGGGAGAGAGAGAGAGAGAGAGAGAGAGAAGGAGAGACAGCAATAGTAATTCCTGAAAAGAGAACGACTCGGCTCTTGGAGTTATTGAAGCGCCGCACGAGAGACCGATACGAGCCGCAGCGACAAGATTGAAGGGAATATCGCGGGAGAATATCGAGCGGCCCGGAGACGAAGAAGAGCGCGCCGCGACACAGTCAGGCGAGTTGAGGGGTTGGCCGCGATGCATTCGAGAGATTAATTCTTTCGCGGCGGCCACGACGAGCGCGAGAAGGCGAGCTCTCGTCGCAAGTTCCGCCGCAAGTTCGAAAGCTGCGGCCCCCGAATAATGCAACAATCGTGTTCCAGCGGCCTGTAGCTCGCGTCGCTGACCTAACCGCCATCCACCTCTCTCTCTCTCTCTCTCTCTCCTCCCCCCTCTTCCTCACGCTATACACACCGGCTGGAAGGAAACACGCAAATGCAGTCAGAGCTGTGCATCCCAATGTAACTACCGCTCTGTGTAGCTTTGAGCCGGCTCTGATCCGCAACCTCGAGACCTCATACACCGTTCGTCCCTCCGCCATCCGTCCTCCGCTGTTTACCGATACACAAGTCGCCGATTAACCGCCCCCGCCCCCGTCCCCGCTGGCGGCCGCCTTTCTTCAATTATTCCTAAGCCGTTGGCCGATGAGTTAATCCCGACAGTCCGATCGCCCCGCCTCCTCCTTGTATATCTCGCCTGCACCTCGGATCAATTTCCTATGCCTCGCGCTTTTAACCCCCCCCCCCTCAAAGAGATCGAGCTCTTCAGCCGAGCGACCGCGTTATTTGAATTTCATTGAGTTTCGCGACTAATTGAATCTGACGCCGCGATATCCGCGTTACGTCCGTCTTCGGCTCGCGCGATTCTTCTTCGCGGGGAGAGATGTGTCCCCGTATTAACTCGTTGCGGATTCCGCAAGCATCGTCTCTCTCTCTCTCTCTCTTTCGCTCGCTCGTTCTTCTTAGAGAAACGGGAGAGCGTAGTGTCGTATGACGTGCAATGCGACGGTGCCGATATTCTGTCCCCGATCGGCCTCCGCAAGCCCGTTCTTTCGTTCGCTTCTCCCCCCCCCTCCCCCCGCCCTCGCGCACGTTGCAGTACCTCACGCGGCCACAAAGTCATGGTCCACCGCGAAGCTAAGCTGGTCAGTGTTTGACCTCGTCCGGCCGTCTCGGTGCCGGAAACACGCGAAACGTTTTCTCGCGATCCCGCTCTCAAACTCACCCTCCCCCTTTCCGCCTGCCCTCCCGTACCTTTCCGTTGGCCTTTCCCTCCGCCAGCTCCGAACCGGTTGCTTCTGCATTACTCCCGTACTTTTTATCGACCTCAAACGCGAAACCTCAAACGTACAAAGGCCGTAGCCGAGCGTAGAAGAAGCGGAGGCGGTCTCGACCTCGCTATGCGAACCGCAATCCCATGACTATTCTCCCCCATCCCTCCCTTCCGCCGCCCTCCACCAACCTGACTTCTGACCCCGTCGCCGTTCGGCGCGTTCGGCCTGGCCACCTTTGAATGCGGAACCGCGGCGCAACGGGGACAGAATTATAGTAATTCGGAGTTTCGTTGCGGCACGTCAAAGGGAGCAAAAAGCACTGGGAAATATATATATATATATATACATATGAAGGGCAAGGGGGCGACGGGGAAGGGCTGGCCGAGAAGAAAGTACAAATGACTATCTTTCCCTCTCGGCCGCAGATCGATAATCGACGTCGCGAAAACAAAACGCTCCTTGACGCGAAATTTGATCGGGAGACTCCCCGGCTTCTCGCGGCCCTCTCCCCCCCCCTTCGCCCCGCGATCCGTATTGACCGTAGCGCGTCCTATTCTTCTCTCTCTCTTTTTTTACCGCGTCCACAAAAAACTCCTGCACACCGATAATTCCGACGGGGCCGCCGCATTCGGAGCGGCGGGCCGCCGGAAAGTTTGTCCGGCGAACTTCTAACGCGCGCGCTCTCTCTCTCTCTCTCTCTCTCTCTCTTTTTCTCGTGCTCTCCTTCTCGCTCCCTCGCTCTCGTTCTCTCGGCCGCTCTCGCTCGCGCGTCACCGATGCGGAAAAAGCCCGCGGGCTCGTCAATGAGCTCTCTCTCTCTCTCTCTCTCCCTCTCTCTCTCCAAAGTCCCGAGCGGCCATCGCCGGGCGGAAAATTGGGTAGCGGCATTTTTTAAAGCGCGGCGCGGATTATTCGCCGCGCCGCGACCGTCCGGAAATGCGGCGCGGCTAATCGGGACAGTTTGATCCCGCGAGGTTCGGCCCGGCAATTTCCGACATGCGGCGGACATGACAGCCGGCCTGAGATAACGAATCGCGGGCTATTTACGTAGCTATTAACGTGGCGCCGCATCGCGAAGAAACGCGCGCGCCTCGTCGCAGACGGAAGAAGGAGGTCAGAGGGGGGGTTACGCGCGAACCGTAAATTCTTAATCATCGGCGCGAAGCGTATTCGCAATTGAGTCCCCAATTAGAATTCCGTCGTAGTGAGGTTCGCGTGAAATTAATCGGCAAAGTGGGTCGCGCGCGCCGTTTCGGAGAAGGGCGAAGAAAAATTACGGCCCCCGCGCTCGTTCGTAACGTTTTAATTATTCGGCGGGCACAAAACACACTCCCGCGCCCCCGCGTTCACGCGAGAATTTATCAAACGCCATTTTTAATCGTATCAAGAGAGCCGCGCACACCGTCCTCCCCTTCTCCCCCCGTTATCCGGTTCTCGCCGCCCCCGCGCGCGCCGTCCCTCGGCCCCGCTTCGTTCGCGACTTCGACCGGAGAACAAAAGTCGAGCGACCGGTTTGGTTTTGCCCCTGCCCCTTCCGCCCGAACCGCCGAGAACCCACCCCTCTTCTGGTTTCGCTTTTCTATCTCGATTCACCCTTTCTTCCGCGCGACGCCCGTTGTCGCTTAAACGTCACTCCATGCGCCTCGCATTCGGATATTGTATCGGCCATTGTCGCGATATCGAATTCGACGATCCGTGCGATGTAAACGGCCCGTTGGGAAAAAAGAGGTGGGAGAGGAGGTGGGGGAGGAGGAGAATAAAATCGCAGCGATGAAGCGTGCACGTGCGAAACGTTTGGCTCGGCATCGAGCGATGGAATCGGGCGCGCGCGCGTGTATCGAACGCGCTTTGTAATTTACACTTTATACGATCTGCGCCAAATCTGCGCGCGCCGCCAGCGTAATATACACTATTTTTTACGGCACGTACCGCCATTACCGTATTAACTCGTCAAAGTCCGTAATTTCCCGGCATTTTTCGGTGACGCACCACGCGCGCCGCCGCCGCCGCCGCCGCCGCGCCAAATCGGTTTATCTCGCTATGCAATGATAATACGATAATATTTTTCATGGGTGTTAAAACCAAAAGAAAGGCGTGCGTGCGCAGCGTACGGCTATAAGCGAAGGAGGGGGGGGGAGGGGAATGGGAATAACGTATCGCAAATTGCCAGTGGATTTTGATTGCTCCGTTCTGTCGGATAAGTCCGCAGTAGCTATGAAATCAGACTCTGATCGGGTGAAAAACGTCCGAGGGACGAATAATGTTTCGATTAAAGCCGATTACAAATGAACAATTCCGCGAAATTCGTGCCTCGGAGATGTAAATCGCTAGAGGACAGTTCTGCGTTTACTTTCACGGCGACGAAGGTCGTCCGATTCGGATAAGATCCAATAATGAGCCAAATTTCTCGTGCCTCAAATTCGCCAAATTCAAATCGATTCAAAGGGTATCTATCTCCTCCGGCCGCAAAATTCTTCATGCGACGATCGCGCATGACCCGAGTCGAAATTTTGTCTCCGCGTTAATCAAATGCAAATTTCGCTGAATTTCGAGTATCAATGGCGAATCTCGAAGTGCGGCACTGACCTACCTTGAGACTACCTGTTTGTTTAGCCTCCGCCGCCTCGAAGAGGCACTCACTCGAGAATGATTTAATATTCGACATCCTACCTACATTTTTAATCTTTACTCTCCATTTTCAACAAGCGACGCGTTAATTGCGCGACTTGCTCAACCGCAGATACGCCGTGTGCGACGAGCAAATATTACATAAATTCACAAGCTCGAATGACGAGGAAAGTGGCAAGATTAAACAACACACGTTTCCTCTTCTCCTTTTTATCATTTTAATAGTGGTGGAAATGTGTGAAGATACGAGAGGAAGGAGGTTTTCAAGGACAAAGGCAGCGTGCGGTTTAAACGCCAAGGAGAAGATTTGCAGTTTGGACTCGAGACGCGAGATGAAGAAAGCAAAATGAGAGAAGATTCCGCTGGCGGATTCCAGACGACACTCGTGGCTTCTAAGAAGCGTTATTAGACGGACACAGAGTCTCGACAGCCGAGATTCATAGCGGCGCTCGTAGTTGAGAATTATTTACGACGCTTGATCGAGAACACAACTAATTACAAAGTCGCGCACTCACGGGCCGTTACTCGGCAGTTTGCAGCGACATTTCTTGCTGTACGAGCGAGAGCTGCAAGTGCAGATTGACGCACGCGCGCGCGCTCAGAGATTCATGAAGCTATAATTCTTCGCGAGGTAATGCCAGATAATCGACTACGAGTGTCGCTTTAATTTTCACGCTCGACTCGGCTAACGCATCGCGCGCGATCCTCGGTGAGCTCTCGTCGAGAGCGCCGTTTAAAATCGGAAACCTACTCTGTGATAAATAATTGGACACACCTGGGGTATTTGTACGATGCGTCGCTGCTCGCGTCCTGCGTCCTGCGTCCTGCGCGTCCCGCTCCATCGCAACGCCGGCACTCGCGCGGACACACAACAACATCGATCGGAGACGCGAGATTGTGAAAACTAACGCGATGCCGACGAGAGAGGCCGATTTGACGTTTCAATACAGCGTTTCCACGAAATGAAAGTCCCGGTCAGGTGACACGCGCCGACGCGTGTAAACAACGCAAGGACGCACGTGGCGACCGCGTCGCTCGTCGGCTCGACACTTAATGACCCGACGGCGCGACAACACCGAAACAATTGACATCTTCGAAACGGGCTAAGCCGGGGGGAAAGGGGAAGCCGTGCCAATCGCGATTCGTCGCAACGCGCAATTCGGCGCGTCGAGAAATCGCGATCATCAACGGCCGCGAATATTCCGGAGCTCTCTCTCTCTCTCTCTCTCTTTAAGGCGATGAAATTACAAGATTATTAGAAATTTTGCCGCGACGGTTTCACGACAGGACGCAGCGGCGACGAAATTTGCAACACCCTCTTCTTCTTCTTCACTTGTTTCCGCCCTTAAAATTTCACCGACGCTTCCAACGCGCCGATAGAAAATAATAAAGGGATTATGATGCAAGTTTGTCGCGTTTCATCTGCCCGCTTGCCTCCCTCGCTATTGACCCCTTGACATATAATGACGTCTGGGAGACGTCATTCATTTCATGTGCCATTGTAGACTTTGACGTCTCCGAGATATCGAGAACTGTCTCCGGCGGACGCCGAGAATCGTGGACGTCGATTGTCGATTTTGTTTCGAATGCTCAAGGTTCTCCCCCCTTCTCAACCGGTAACAAAATCGCATCGGCAAAGCAGCAAAGTAGAAAGCAGCGTTCAGTGTAACAGTGATCTGGCAAGGCGACTGCCATATTATATATTCGAATTTAGTAAAAATTAAAAATAATCCTTGTAACATGTCTGAGTTGAGAATGTATCGTACGAAAGTGACGATGAAAATCTAACGAGCTGTTCTAGTGAGGATAATGAGATTGAAAACAGTCATCAGAATGTCCATATCGTTGATTATTCAAGAATTTGCGAAACTACTAATTGATTATTTTATAATGTCACTTAATCATTGTCCATCAACATTATATATCAACCTGATTAAATGTTATATAGCAGTGCAAATTTCAAAATAGCATCTTCTGTTTCTAAGTCTTACACAAACTGCTCAGTTGAGCCAAATTAAATAGTACTTTTCAAACGCATCAAATTCCGTTTCATTTGTATGTCAAGGGGCTAATTACTATTGGCTCATCGCGCATATTTCAGCCTCGGTTGAGTGCGTTGCGTAATTCATACATTGCTCGTTGAAAGAATAAAAATTAGCTGCCGGTGGACCAGCGACGTATGTTTTCGAGTATCAACCGATCCGACGATACCGATTAACCTCAAGTAGAATGCGAGTCTTTGTAGTCCGGACAATTGAAATTCGGCTTGAGGCTTAATCGACGTGGAAACGGGCGCGAGAGTCCGCCCCGAGAACTCAACAAAATAACGACAAGCGAGCGTTCCCAACACCAACGCGGAACACCAGCCTGCAAAGTGCGGCGGTCTCGAAATCCCGCTACTTCGACTCCGACGAGATCGCTGCACGTCGAATGCGACAAAATTTCGACTCGGCGACACCGCGGCGGCTTAAGCGAGCGCAACCGCGATGCAACCTCGCAGTTTCCACGTGCCGAAACGCTGGCGTCAAATCGCCGCTGGAAAGGAAATCCGGAATTTCGCCGACGCGACGCTGCACGGCGCGCAGCTCGCACCAACTCGGCTGCCGATTTTCCGCAACTTCCCAACTTCTCGCGACTATCCGGCAGCACGCGCGCGGGGTAGCAACCCCCGTAGCAGCAGCGCGGGGAATAGCGGCGCGTGCCGAGAATACTCCGAGAAGAAGCATATCTTAGCCCGGCGTCGTGAGAGCCGGCGCGAGGGATGAGTTCGAGAGAAATTTATAAAGGCCTACGTGCTCGCGCGCTCTCCCTTGCCTTCCTCGTGCGCCCCAGCAGCCCCTTCCCACTCCACCCCACCCCCCCTCCGTCCCGGACAGTTTCGTCCGTGATACTTTACGACGGTATTTTGTTTCCGAGCGGAGGGACACTCGCTGGAGGCGAAGCGGGAGGACTCCTAAAGCGTCGCTCGCAGTCGGTTTACAGGGTTCATAAGACGCGACGTGAATTCGCCGCTGCATCTTTCAGGGTAGAGAGAGAGAGAGAGAGAGGGGGGGAGGGGTGCATTGTACGTGCAAGCAAGATTCTCTCGTTCTCGGACTTGCAGGGAACGCTCGTTTTACGTCCTCCGTGAAAAACAGCGTTTCTCGAAAGAAGTGCGTGCGGTAAGCCCGGCGCGGATGCACGCCCCTCGCTCCGGCTTGAACGCGCGAAAACGCCTCCTTGATTCCAGGTCGCGCGCGGCATAAATTACAGCCGTGTAATAACGCTCGGATTGCAAGACGCGCGGCGTTAATCGCGGCGTTAGCCGAACCTCGCCAAGCCCGGAGCCGTCTCAACAGAATTTTCTCACAATCGCGTGAATCTATAATTATACAAAGTGCACGACATATTTGAATAAAAAAAAAGGCGCCCCCCACCTCTCGACGGCTTCCCCGCGAGCGGGAAAAGTCTGCGGCGACAGTCGCGGGGAAAGCCGGCAGGTTCCGCCCTTTTGGCCGTATAATTTCGTCGATCACGTAGATTTAGAGACGGAGTAGCCGCGCGATATATCACGGAAGAGAGAGAGAGAGAGAGAGAGAGAGAGAGAGAGAGAGAGAGAGAGAGAGAGAGAGAGAGGGAGAGAGAGAGAGAGGGAGAGGGAAAGAGAGAGAGTAAGAAGACTCCTCGAGATGACCTTTCCGCGAGCGGGAAAAATCGGCGCGCGCGCGCGCGCGCGAGAGAGAGAGAGAGAGAGAGAGAGAGAGAGAGACGAGCGTTGGCGCAGGAAAATCCGGGATGCTAAATTTACCCGTCAACACACACGGCGGCTACGGACTACAACGCAACCACTTACGCACTTCCGTGGCGTTCCAATTAACAGACGAGGAGGCGTCACATAAATCGCTGACTTCGCAGCGCGGAGCAAAATTACGGCGGGCGACCGGGCGACGGGCGAGGGGGAGGCAGCGCGCGAGAGGGAGTGGAGGGACGCATTAATCGTCGCGCGGCGCATCCGAGCAAAACGGATCAGCGCGACGTCGACGGCGCGCGCGAGTCCTTCTTTTCTCCGGGCTGTCCTTAAAGTCGATGGCATTCACAACTCGTCCGAGGCGAACTTAATACGAGCTATAAATCTCCGGCTCTTTCTCATGTAAACACGTATCTAACCGAGAGAGAGAGAGAGAGAGAGAGAGAGAGAGAGAGAGAAGGAGAGGGAGAGGGCCAGTCCGAAACTCTTCCTCGGCGCGTCGGCGAGCCGCCACCACTCGCCGAATATCTTTCTTCCCGACCGATCCTCGTTCCCTCGCTTTATCTCTCGTTCTCTTCCTCATTCACTCACCCACCCCTCCCGTTGCTCTCGCCGTTGCTCCCGCACGGCGCTCACAATCACGCAATTCAACCAAGCATTAAAATGATCCGCAATTCCCCGATCTACTTAACTATCCGCGCTCACGACCATTACACGGTGCACGGCTCGTGTTCGCAGCCGCCACGCCGTTTCGTTGCGTGCCGGCCCTTTTATCTCGTCTCGGGCTCGATTCGTGATCGCTATGCGGCAAGTCGCGAGCAAAAAGGGCAAGGAAAAAGGAGGAACCGAAGCGCGACCGGAGCGAGCGAGAGAAAAGAAAAGGTCGAGAGAGAGAGAGAGAGAGAGAGAGAGAGAGAGAGACCGACCGCACCTGCGTGTTTCGCGACGTTACGGGAAGACGAAGAGAGAAATGCCTGGGAACTTTCGTTTTTCGGACATTCTTCGCACTGCGTCAGCAGAGAGAGAGAGAGAGAGAGAGAGAGAGAGAGAGAGAGAGAGAGAGAGAGAGGGGGGGGGGGAGAGAGCGCAATATCGACGCTGAATAGCGGAAGCAGCTAGGTGTACGCGAGGGGAAAATGGATCCGCCGAAAAAGGAGGCGGGGGCGAGGGGCAAGCAACGAGATTTATTCAGGGATTAGTGGCCGAGTGTACGCCGCGCCGGTCGGTCGTAATTCTGACCCGAGGAACGAGGAGAGGGATACGAATATCGAGCGCGATATTGACACGCGGAGAGACATTAAACGCGAATGCGCAGCGTACATGTGGAAGCCATAACGCGGATACCGCGTAAATTAATACACTAATCCGAGAGTAGATCGTGCGATTTTCCCGTTATCGCAGCTACCAGCGTGCAAGTCCCCGGCGACGATATCGAGTTCTCTTCGCCCTCTCTTCCTCTCTCCCTATACCCTATACCTCGCATCTACCTGTCCCCTCCGCAAAATATCGCGCAACGTCGATGTGGAGGAACGACGACGACGAGATCGCCGCCTCGGGAGATAATTCCTCCTTCTTATTCGCTCGCACGAGGAGCCGCGACAGATTCGAGCGGCGAAAAGAGAGCGAGAGAGAGAGAGAGAGAGAGAGAGAGAGAGAGAGAGAGAGAGTGAGAGAGTGAGAGAGCGAGTAGCGCGACTTTCCTGCGCCCATGCCAAGTGATCCCATAAATACGCATCGCTCGAAGCCGCCGTCTCCTCTCCCCTCGCCATCGCGGCGGGACATTTTTCCGCTTCTCGGCTTCATGCCGCGACGAGGCAGCCGAGGAACGCGCGCGCGCGCGCGCGCACCGAGCTGAGCGTAAAGTTGAAATTCTCGGCTATCTGTCATTCCCATCACCGCCTACGTGCTAAGGGCGCATCGGGGCCCTCGTAAAAAGCCGACGTCGTCTGTCATCGGCGTTTGCGCTCTCGCGCGCCCGCTGCGAACGTCGGCGTCGGCGTCGGCGTCGGCGTCGGCGTCGGCGTCGGCGTCGGCGTCGGCGTCGGCGTCGACGTCCGCGCGCGCGTCTGCGAAGTGAAAAGTCCAGTATCGCCGCAAACAACGTCCAACTGTCGGGTCGCGAAATTCGATGGAACAAGAAAGCACCTCGTATGCACTTCCTGCGTCCGAGGGACGCGCGGCAGTTTTTCGCCGGGCGCCGGGAAGTGTTTTCGCTCGTCTCTCTCTCTCTCTCTCTTTCTCTCTCTCTCTCTCTCTCTCTCTCGGAAGAATTTCGGAAAGTGCGCGCAAACTTGCGAGGGCGCCGCCAACTTCGGAGATCCCCCCCGCGTGCACTGCTGTTGCTGCCTCTCTTGCCCCCCCTCTCCTCCCCACCCTCTGCTCTGCCTCTCGATATACGCTCTCGTATAATTGCGCCACAGACGGCTGCCCTTAATATCTCGCGAGGGAGAAGATGGAGAAGGAGCCAGCCGCGTCTGGCGTCGTCGCGACACGACGAAGCTGGCGCGACGCGCTCGTGTATAATGAGCCGCGGACGTCATAATTAGAAATCGCACGGCCGCGGGAATATTAACGGCGCAGCCTACATTTCAGCGCGGGTCAGCCGCGCTGAAAAATGAGCGGCAGTAACTCCGCGCCGGATGAAGCGCGTGCAACGAGCGGCGACTGGCGTGACGCGCGCGATCCCGTGCGGGACGAAGCGGGCGGAGATGACATCTGCAAGAGCCGCCGCTTGGAAAATTCTAACGTCTCGGGGAGGGGGAGGGACGTACGGCGACGTGTTATTCCCTCCTGATCTGTCGGCTGCCTCGATAAGCCCCCCGTAGGGATCCCCGCCGCGAGGGGCGCTTTTATCGTCCGTTACAACTTGGGTACCCCCCCAACGATGTATCGGCCGTTCTCCTCGATGACGAAATCGTAAAGAGGAAGGAAAATGTTAACGACACGAAACTGCGATTGTTCCGCGACTGTGTGCGTCGCGGCTTTCGCACTGTCGTCAAGACCCTCGCGGAGTTGTCGAACGAGAGCCGGTAGAAGTGACCGACGGAACTTTCACCGCCGATCGCTTCGGCGATTCGGTGAGAAAACGCGGCTCGCGGCGGGATTCTTCGGCGGCGAGACAGCGCGTTAATTCCGCCAAGAGTGGCGATCGGCCGGTTTAATCATAGACGTGACCCAGTCGACGAGGCGCTTTATTTCCGGCCGATCAGATGGACGCGGGTCATTAAGATCCCAGGGCGAGGCCCCGGCATATTGTAGACGCTCAAGTTTCTAATTGTGACGGCTGGCCAGGGCAGTTTAGACACTCGCGCAGCCGAATCCGCCGACGGCGGCGTCACGCCCCATGTGGAACTCCGCGTTACCTCATCCTGTCAGACGCGTCTCATAAGCGCGCGCGTCGGCCGAGGCAAGTTCGCTCTCCTCGGGAGAGAACGCGCGCCGCCCGCGCGGAATGCGAACACGGTCGCGTGAATTATGGCTGAGATTCGCTGGAATTCGAATCAGCGAGCGTATCCTCACGCTAAATCAGCGGAAGGAAGAGAGAAAAGTGCGGGGGCGAGGTGTGGCCAGGTGGAAAGCGGGAGAGATTCATTATTTCGGGAAAAGAAATTTATGCCGAAACTTACATCGCGAGAGAATTTTCCCTCGGAGTTCGAATCTCCGAGAGCCGCGCGCGCGCGAGAAAAAAAAAAGAACGCAAAGAAAAGGAAGAACAAAATGAATAATTCTCTCGTGAGATAATCCCATGTCGGTAACGAGAAAGAGACAAAGAAAGAAAGGGAGAGAGAGAGAGAGAGAGAGAGAGAGAGAGAGAGAGAGAGAGAGAGAGAGAGAGCCTCGGAGATGATCGCAATCGCGAGCAATTCATTGTACACTCGCTAAATGAACATACGGTAACCAGCTAGTATCGCCGCGGGAATCGAGCCGGTCTCGACGTGGCGCTTTTTGCACTCGCAACATCCTCGCTTAGCGGAGCGTAGCCACGGCTACTTGTTGACCGTGTTCTTGGGAAGGGTAACGTTGCCACACAACGTCGTCCGGTCGGTCGGTCGGTCGGTCGGTCGGCCGGCCGGCCAGTGAATTATCGTCCGGCAGTACCACCGGAGGCTATCTCTCGCGCGAATCTGCGAAATTTATTGCCCATAGCCGCGAATGATACGTAATTATGCCTCCTTACGCGCGTAAGCGGGCTACGCTCGCTGCTCCCGCGAGAGCGTGACAAAATCGCCTCGGCGAGCCTCTGTCTCGTTCGCGACGTCCTTCCGTGAGTCGAGTCGAGTCGAGTCGAGTCGAGTCGAGTCGAGTCGAGCCACTTGGCCCTCGCGGCGCGCATCTTCGCAAAGCGCCGAGCGAAGCTACCGGAGATGTTTATCTTTTCATCCCCCGCGAGTCGAGCAGCACCTCACTTCCGATATACGAGGAAATTTCATCCTTTCGAGGGACGATCAGATTACGGGCGATTTATTCGCGGCGGAGCGATTTATCGGCCGGCGCGCGGCTAGCAATTTAAGAGAGCAACACGCTCTCTTCGAGTTATAAGCGCTCGGAAATAAAAGGGTTCCGCGGACACGGACGGGTAACGACGCCTCGTCGTCTATCCGTCGACCGTTAGCGAGCGGACTTTTTAACGGAGATCGCGCGCTCGCGATGCCAGCAGCAGCCGAGCCGTTTGAGCGTTCAGAGCATTTCAGAAACGCGTCGATCGGACGAAAAAGCGAGAAAAAGAAAGAGAGACGGAGAGAGAGAGAGAGAGAGAGAGAAAATTAGGGAAAGAGAAAGAAGGGAGGAAGAGGAGAGACGACGCGAGGTCGGCGACGCTTACATACATCTCGAGGCGGCTTACGAGTCAACACCGGAACGCTCATAATTATCGCGAGGGGAGCCCGACGGAGACATTACGGTAATCGATACCGTTTAAAGTATATCACCTCCGAATCGCACTCTCGGGAGGATCGCCGGAGGCGCGCGCGCGCGCGCGCGCGTGTGCTTGCTCGGTCCTCTTATAAATTTATGCGAGCCGGCCAACGAGCTTGGCTGCATCCGGCGTAATTCTGGCGGCGATTTTAAGAACGGTTCGAGCTCCTGCCGAGTTTAGCCGGGATTAAATCGACGCGAGGACTCTCTCATTGTACGTTCCTTATCGCGCCAGGACCAGGCAGGACGGCGGAACCCGCTCGACTAAAGTGCAATAAAATCAATTAGGCGCGGCGCGAGAAACGCCGCTCGACCCTCCTCCGCCCGCAAACTGGTCAAAAGTGTGTGTGTGTGTGTGTGTATGTGTGTGTGTGTGTGTGAAAGAAGTCCGGGAAGACATGAGCGGCGGTATAAGAAAGTCGTTTGCCACTGGCGAGGCGCCAAATCAATTTAAAAGTTCATGCTCGTATTCCGCCGCTTGACGCACCCGCCTGAAGAAACGCGCTCGCGCGCACTCCTCGGATGCCTCCGAGAGAGGGAGAGAAAAGGGCGGCGGAGGGTGGGGTGGGAAAGAGAGAGAGAGAGAGCAACGAGATTTCGTACATGTCTACTCTTCATTTCCAGCGGGGACCTAACGAGGGGAGTCGATCGAGACGAGAGTTTTTAGATTCCTGCGAGTCAGACACGAATTCGTCGAGTCGTCGCCGAGCTGCTAATCGCGCGCCCCTCGCCGGCTGCTTCGCGCGCATCGGGGAGAGTCCCTCCCGACCACCCGAGCCCCGTGGAGGACTCTGAAATTTCGCGGCTGCGTCAGCCGGAAACGTTAGCGCGGACATTGAATTCGACGTGTCCGTCTTCGCTTCGATGACCACCAAAAGTCGCGACATATCGGCCGCGCGCGGTAGTCCGACCTCGAAACGGCCTCGTCCACCACCTCCTCGCCCGGAGAGGAGTCGCAAACTCGCACGATACTCGCCGGCACCAGCAGGCGCGGCAGCCAGCCACCCCGACACGTGTTCGCGTTGCCGCAAGAATCGGCGGGTCGTTATCGGCGATCGAGCGGCGTAATGACAAGCGGAAGGAGCCGGTGCCAGAAACGATAGGCGTAGGCGGCGCGGCTCGGAACAATTAAACTCACTTCATAATTTCTCAGTGGCGGGGTGCTCGAGCTTAATGAGAAATGCGCGTTCACCGTGAGACGGATCGATCCGCGAGCCGAACTCACTCGCTCGCTCGCCAGCCAGTCAGCGAGCCCCGACCGGCTCTGCGCGAAAACGCTCGCTCGCGTGCGAAACGAAGGCGAAGGAGATAGATCGCCGCGGCTTCCTCCTTGCCCGCCCCCCCCCCTCGGCTGGCCCCCGCGGGGTCTTTCTCGCAGATCGGAGGAGACAAGCGGCCGGGCGATCGCCGACTGTCAAAAGTTGCCGGGGTGCGCGCGCGGCATCGAGCGCTGCCGATCGGAAAACTTTCGTTCCGTGCCGTTTCGGGGCGAAACAATTCCGACGAGTCGACCGGCATCGCGAGAGAGAGAGAGAGAGAGAGAGAAGGGGGAGAGACACGGCTAAATAGCCGGCTTGTTTTCGCCTTTTAATGAGAAAACGCGCCGTCAGCTTGGAGTTTGGAAACGCGACGTCACGCGCTCGCGATCCCCCCCCCCCTCCCGTCGTTAATTTTCGCCGAACGAGTTTCGCGCCGCCGCCGCCGCCGCTTGCGGGGTGATCGCGATCCGATTTGGCGTTATGCGGCGCGACGCGCAGCCGGGGGTGAGGGATAATTAAGCGCGAGGCGAAAGAATAACTCACGGTGCGCTCGCGATGAACAAGGACGGAGAGAACAGAGTTCTCTCCCTTGCTTTTTTCTCTCTTTCCTCCTGCTCTCTCCCCCTTACCGCGTCGATCGTGTTGCTTGACTGAAAGTGAGAATCCTCCGTGGCGCGGAGGCGGGTCCTCGATCGAGATCGCTAATTATGGGGGGCGGGATTCGCGAGTAACGAATACATACGCGCGTTAATTACGCCGAGGTTTCGCCGATGACAGCGCGGAGACGCGGTAAGAAGCAGACGGACTTGTTGAACGAGGTTTCAAATTAGCATGAATCGCGACAACGTTCGAACGAGATGGAGAGAGAGAGAGAGAGGAGAGAGAGAGAGAGGGGGGAGAGAGAGAGAGAGAGAGAGAGAGAGAGGGAGAGAGAGATCGTTACTCGTCGCCGACATGGTCGGCGGACGGACGCTAACGACGAATAATTCTCTCTCGATCTTCTTCCGGCTGAGACGGGATGAAAGCTTCGTTAACTGCTGTTCCAAGCTCAATCGCACGGCCGAACTTTCCGTGGGAGGATAGGACTTGGCCGACATGCCTGACGAGTAGTTCCGCGTCATCGATCGTCACGAAAGGAGCAAAGTTTCAAGCGTCAAGTTTTAAGTAGCCGCGCGCGCCGGCTAGTAGACGGCCGGCTCGCTCGCTCGCTCGCTCGCTCGCTCGCCCCGGCCGTTTCTTCGGGGAAATAGGAATCACCGAGGAGTTGGCCGAGTGGCCATTGTTCTCGGAGGTAATTTACATGGACGTTTTTTTGTCTCGACTACCCGCGACGGTCTTCGGCCGGCCGGGAATAGAGACGGGGGGGGGGGAGGCATGCGACGAGAAAGGACGAAAAGGAACTGAAGGGAAGACCGTGGCGGGCGAAGTTGAAGAAGAAATAGAGGGAAGCGCGAGAGAACAAGCGGCACCAAGAGAGAAGGGGGGAGGGAGGGAGGGAGGGAGGGAGGGAGGGGGAGAGAGGAAGAGAGGCATCGTCCCGAGATACGAGAAGAGAGATTGTCGAAGGGAGAGCGAAGTTAGAACAACAAGTCCGCCGTGCCAGGCAACCAACAAACCAGTCGTGCAGTCAACCAGACGGCCTCCCTCTGCCACCTAGTTGATTCGCTAACCATGCAGCTTGCACGAGGCTAAGTTTACCTTGCAAAACTTTCGCGTGTCGCGAGAAGCTTGTTTGCTGCGAAATTCCAATTCGACGTTCCATCGCGCTACCGTGGCCCGTAGACGCGCCGCTACACATACTATCTCTCTCTCTCTCTCTCTCTCTCTCTCTCTCTCTCTCTCTCTCTCTCTCTCTCTCTCTCATTATCTCCCGCCGAGGCAGTTATTGATAAGCAACACGTCATGAAAAATTTATAGGGCGCGCCGAGTTCGCTGATAAACCCCTAACGAAACCAACCAGCCCTCGCGCGCGAAGACATCTCGATCTTTCTCTCTCTCTCTCTCTCTCTCTCTCTCTCTCTCTCTCTCTCTCTCTCTCTCTCCTTCTCCCTGTGACAAGATTTTGAGGGGATTTGCATCATTTCGCAATTAGGGAATCGAGTGTCATGATCCACTTTTCGGGCGACTACTCGCAATTATGACGAGCGCGACTGAAAGACCGCGGCAGTGGTCATCGTTCGGCGGTGCTTCGACGGCGCGCGAGTTTGACGACTGCGACTGATAACGATTAACGTCCACTCGCCGCAACGGCGAGCGTTCTCAGGCGGACACGATAAGGGCGCGACAGAAGGGGAGAGAGAGAGAGAGAGAGAGAGAGAGAGAGAGAGAGAGAGAGAGAGAGAGGACTACCACGAAGGGCTGTTTCCACTGGCGCGCGCGCGCGCGCAACATCGCGATAGCGCGCACCGGCTCTCGCAAGTTCCGGTTGCCGAGAGAGCAAAGCGGAGCGGAGCGGAGCTGAGCTGAGCGGAGCGCCGCGGCGGCGCCCACCCACGCCGAATTGGCGCATGCATCGGCGGCGTTGGAGCTCGTGGGCGCGCAGGAGTGCGCACGTCGAGACGGTAGCAGCCACGCAAGCAACACGGCAATAAACTTTATTGCGAGAATGCATTAGATCGAATACGTTACACATCCAGCGCTCAGCTGCGCACGCTGCGAGCGACGGAGGGCGAGAGGGGGGCAAGAGGTACTCAGGGCCCCAATAAACTCGACTGCGTATACTCGGAAGTTAATGTAACCCGGCTTCTGCCCTCGCTCTCTCTCTCTCTCTCTCTCTCTCTTCGAGCACACGCCAAGCCGCGTGTCTCGCAGCAATCCCACTTTCTTCATCTATCGCCAGCCCCCGCCCCCGCCCCCGCCCCCGCCCCCGCCGCCACCCTCGCGCCCTCGGTGGCCTCTCTCTTTAACGACCTTCGCGCTCTTACGGGTCTCTCTCTGCGCGAGCGCTCGGCTTTATGAGAATTCTACCCTTCCCCTCCCCCCGCCCCTCCGTTCTGCACGGGCGAATAATTTACGGGTCGATCGCGGGGGCGAGATCGAGAGACAACTTTGAGGAGCCGCGCGCGCGCCGCAGCGAACATTTCTCGTCTTCGTGCGAGTCTGTGCGTTGATCACAAGCGAATTGCTTGACTTTAGTCCGGGATGTCCAAGTGTCTTGATGCGTGCGTGGCGTGTTTGCGCGATGATCGCCAAGTCCCGGCTGGAGGACTCGATTCAGGAACCGAGGGATAGGTTTCAATTAAAATTGACTCGCTCGCGGAACAAGTTTCAATTAAAACTGACCGTTCAAGTGGGGAGATCCGAGGTCCGTGTTAATAATCGTTGCTGCGAGACAACTCTCTTTTTACGGAGCGGACGCTCCGACGACGGACGTCGAATACGGGCTTCTCAGGCTCTGGAATCGCGATTGCAAGACTTAAACGAGGAGGATCCCAGCCGCGGACTGGCAAGTTTCAAGCAACGATTGCACCGACCGATCAAGGAGCGTCGATACGTCGAGAGTATTCGGCCAGCGGAAGAGCGCGAGCGGCGAGTAGCCGCGAGAATCGCGTCCTCGCGTGCAGCCGTCCGAAGAATGCACCGCGGAGAGAAGAATGAACGCGAAGAATGGAAGCGAAGCGAGCGAGGAAGGAAAAGAGGAAACCGCGCGGTAACCCGCGCGGCGACGATAAACACCAGGAACGCTTCTTCGCATTCCGCGCCGCGGGCGCGCGCGCGAGTCTTCTCCCTGACAAATCGCGACGGGTCGTGAGCCGAAGTTGCGGCCAGATAAGAACGCGGCGTCTATCTCCAAATATAGCGATAACCTCGGCTACGGGGGCCGCAACCGCGCTCCTCCTCCGACGGCGGATATATCGAGCGGGATTGCCGCGACACACGAGAATTCGAAAGACGGAATTCGCCGGCGCGCGCGCGAGAAAGCAACGGAATACGCGCTCGCGCGCTCGGCGGCGCAGTGTCGGGGTAGATGTAGTTAGGTACTATGTCGAGGCATAATAGAATAGATAGCGGATAGGCGGAAGACCGGGGCCCGCTGGTGCTTCGGGAATACTTTACCGAGCGTATAAACGCTATTTATGGCTGCATAAACCAGCGATAGGGGATATATAATACAGTCACACACCTACGTTCCAACCAACCAACCGACCGACCCCTCCCTCCCTCCCTCCTTCTCCTTCGAGCCTCACCCACTCTCTTTCAACCCTCCTGCACTCGCTCTGTGAGCGTCTCTCTCTCTCTCTCTCTCTCTCTCTCCTTCTCGGTTCCCCGACGCTGTTCTCCGCATCGCTCGCTCGGCGTATCTACGTGTATCTACGAAGAACGATCGACAACACCGCTCTTTCCCTCCCCCCTGCCCGCGCCGGGTCCCCCTTTGGCGCCCAACATCCCCGTCGGCCTGCATTGATTTGCATGAGATTTCGAGCTGAGTTCCTTCTTATAAATCTACCTCCTCCGTCCTAGTCGAGACCGCGCCGAAAGGAAAGGTATTGACTCCCTCCCCCCCCCTCGGTCTCTCCTTCCTTAGCTCGCGCTCTCGTTCTCTCACTCTCTCTCTCTCTCTCTCTCTCTTCCTCTCGCCTCTCGGTGCATGCAGAAAATTCGCGTGCCGAGAGGAAATTCGCGGCGAGTCCTTCGGATGGCGACGGAAGGGGCCGGGCTGGGCTGAATCGAGAAACGATCGAGCGATTTTTCGCGCCGCAGAAGAAAGCAATTAGTTAGGGAGTACAAACGACTCCGGGTATTTTACCCGCCGCGACTGGGAGCTGGAGAGAGGGAAACGGAAAAAAAAAAAAGAAAAAAAGAGAAAAGGAGGAACGGCCGCCGGAAGTCGCGCGGGGCCGATAGAACTTGAAATTTGCGAGACGTGCAACCTGCGCGCGGTACCGAATCAGCGCGACGTGTAAAGTCTGCGCCGAGTCTCTCCAGAGCTCGCGAAGCTATAGGAAATCGATGGTATCTAAAATGTATAAAAGACGGAATTTATTTTTTCGAGCCTCGACAACTTGCAAAACGTGAGAGCTTTGGAAAAAAGGAAAAAACCAGGCGATAAAATCCAGCGTGTCTTAAACTCGAAATTCGCGCGCGAACGTCGGCCTCGCAAAATTTGCGCTCGCTGTCGTCTCTCCGCCTCGCCGACGCTTTCGGTCGTTCCGCGGTGATTCGCTCGTCGCGACCGCAAACAGCGGAGACCGCTCTATCGTTGACAGGTCCGTGGAGGAACTCAATTGTTCCAACGACCGGCGCGATCGAGTTAACGGCGGGGCGCCGTCATCGGTGCGCGCGCGAGCAAAGTTTCTTCATTTGGCACTCGACGCGTTCGTAAACTTTCGGCTTCGACAATTCCGCGGGGCGAGATTATTCAAAACCGCGAGTGTGCCGATTCGACGCCATTATAATACCTAATTAGCCAGCCGCGAGGGACTTGAGGTCGCGCGCGCGCGCGCGCTGATCGACGATTCGGCGAGCGGCAAAACCCGCCCCCGCCCGCCGGCTCCTCGCTCGTTCGCTTTGGCGAATTAATTATTTCGCGTCACGCCTCGCTACGATGTTTATAAAGCGTTCGGCGCCATCTTGCCGGGGCAACCCTCCGCTCTTAAATATGCGATTACGCGATCCTTACAGCGGCAGACGAAGAGCCGCCGCTTGTCTTCCCGGCCCGCGCGACTCGCCCCGTCGTTTGATTCATCCTCAAGGATCCGATTAATATTAATCGCCGCTTAAACGATACTGAAAGAATGCCGAAAGTACTCGCAAAACTTACATGTATGTCACTCCCTCTCTCTCTCTCTCTCTCTCATACGACTGCGTCTCGAAATTCGCGCTAAACCTCGCTTACCTGAAACACAGAAAATGCAACGCATTGTGACACACGTCGTTAATCGAGCGACGGAGCGACGGGAATAAAAGAGGGGGGGGGGACTTGCGGAAGAATTGTCGTGTTCAACTGTGATCATCGGGAGTCGTAAAAAAAAAAAAAAAAAAAAAAAAAACGACAGATTTCAACAAGATATCGATGAGAAGGGGAGGGAATATCTCGCTGTCGCGCCTGTGAAATTCCCCGGCATTTTGCGCTAAACAAATGAATCTATTTTCTCCGTGGCAGATTCCCTCGGCAACTCCGCGATATGACAAAGTCGCGGCCATTGTTCGTTCGCGGTGGCGGCAGCGGGAGATAAAGGGACGGCGAGGTATAGTCGGCGGAATACCTTTTAATTACGTCGTCGTCGCCGCCGCCGCCGCCGCGCGAGATCTCGCGAAAATATGCGGTGGTGGACGTTTTAATCTCGCGGTCACTTAAAAACTCCTCGCATAGATCCCGCCGCTATCTCGACGGGCGGATCGCGGCGCGGCGTGGCGCGGCGCAGCGCTGCGCGAGCGCGAGTTCAGGGAAGCAGAATAAAACCGCCCGGCGAAATTTAATAAGTTCCTTCGACGAGGGTCGTAAGTTCCGCCCTCGCGAGCGGCCCGGCGAAAACGAGTCCTTCGAGAGCGCCGAGGGCTCGCGGAATTTAAGGGCGACCCTTTATGCCCGCGTTAGACTGCAATTCAAGCGGGCGTTCGGCTGCACAGTTCGCCGCGGCGGCGAACTGATAAATCACGGGGGCGAATCGGTATTTCTTCAGCGACGAGTGTCGCAGCGAGCTGCGGAATCAAACGAGCGAATCATTAACCCCTCTTGAGTAGCAAGTTGAATTTCGTAAAAGTGCCTGAGCCGGCGAGAAGTGGAAATTGTCAAGAGTTAAACTAGTCACAAAGTCAAAATGTCTCAAATTCAAATTGCGGATGCAATATGGCGGCTGAAATTATAATTTCAGTTCGCCGAAATGAAATTGGGTATCTGATACGAAAAGTATCGGTATTAAACGGTAAAGGTACACCAAGTTTTTATCTGAAATCTATAAAGTAAAACAAAATACCGAAGTCACGACTAAATGTAATTTACAGTGGCAAGTTATATGATATATCGATGACGCTTTTCGTTTTGATCGCGCATATCCGTCTGCGGACTCGCCATTCCGAAATTTCGCTCTTTAAAACTCACCATTGAAAAGAGCAACCTCAAAAAGCCTGAAACACACATTTCGAAGTTTCCGAAAAACTTTTGTACCTTTTTCAATTTCAGCTCGGTCACATTACATCCGTCATCTTGAATTTTGAAGTTTCAAAGTCACCATTGAATAGAGCGAGTCCAAAAGCCTTTGAACATCCAATTTTAGAAATATCGAACTATCAGAAATATAACACACACACACACACACACACAAAACGCAGTATTGCATTTCCGCCAGTTTGCATCACTTTTTGTGAACGCAGTATTGCGTTTCCGCCAGCCGAGGGGATAAAATATAAATCGGGAAACGCGCGGCCGACTGTGCGTTAAATCATTCCCGCGTGAGGAGAGCCGCCGAGAGACCCAAAGCGGAAAGTTCCACAGTTTCCACGTCGTCTAATCGCTCGCGCAAGAGTAAAAATCTGCCGCCGCGGCGAAAAAGTTCGTCCCCGCACGTTCGCTCACGCAGTCAGACAATAATTAAGATAGTTTTCGGAAGTTCCCTCTCGTTTTTAATAACGTGCGAAGATCAAAAGCGGCGGCGGCGGCGGCGTAGCGCGCGAGGCGCACTTCTCTTTTCTTCCTCCTTCTTGGTCCTCCTCACTCTCTCTCTTCCAGTTTGCGCCATCTTCTCGTGCCTCCGCGCGACATGAAGCGAATAGTTTCGCGAATTTATCCAGCCGCCGCAGCGGAGAATTTTGTCGAAAAGTTCCACGGCAGCGCGCCTCTCGAAAATCCTCCGGGACTCCTTGGAAAATTCGACGGTACTTTCGCGCGCGCGCGCGAGGCTGCCTCTTCGAGAAAGGAGAGTCCGACGGCACGCGCACGTGCGCGCGAGTGCAGTAGATGAGGATCGAAGAGACACGTGGAAAGGAATATCGAGTTGGCGGCGTGATCGTCGGCGGGTAATGGCCGCGCGCGCGTCGCGTTTAATCACTTTGGCCGGACTTGAAATTCCTCCCTAAAGCTGCCGACGATCGCGTTCCATTACGAGGATCCGCTTTTAAAACAATTGCCGGCGCAACGCGAATGTCGGGAAAAAGGAAGGAGGAATAACTTTGGATTTCGGTATCGTCGCGCGAAATAATCGCGCGGTGTAAATTCCGGAGCGGGACAAAACGCGGTTGGCCATTTCGCGAGAGCGGAACCTAATCCTGCGGAGATACGTGACCAGAATCGCTCTTTGACCTTCGCCGGGTGCCAGCGGGACGGCAGCTTAATATTGTCTCTCTCTCTCTCTCTCTCTCTCTCTCCCTCTTCCTGCCCCTCTCTCTCTCTCTCTCCCGACCGTTTTGTCTTCTCTATTTGCGCACCGCGGAGGCGCACCGAAATACCTTTCCGTCGCGTTCCACCAAACGACCGATAATAACATTATTATGGCGTGTCTTTGTACTTCGAGATGGCATTCCGTGGCAATGGCGTCGCCTCTCCTCTCCTATCTGTCTCACCTTCTCGCTCCCTCTCGCGCGGCTGTTCGCATAATTAATTGTTCAAAACGGCAAACGTATTCTTCTAATATTCGCGTCCAACGGCCGCGGTAATCGTGCGGGAATATGCACTTATCTGTTACAAACAGCCTGCCGAGCTATTCTCCCTCTTCCTCTCTACCCTCCTCCCCCTCTCTTTTTCTCTCGATAAAGGATCTCCTTCGATAAAGAGTTTTTCGCGCGTGTGGCTTTCGTAGAATTCTTCCGCGCCTTATGGGCGCTTTCGGTGCGATGTTTCACGCTGATCACGCTCTCTCTCTCTCTTGTTTCCTAGCTAAACAAGCTTGACCGCTCGCTCCCTTTGGAAACATTTTCGCGCCCTTCCGGCGGAGGGACGCCGAGGAGGCGGCCCGGTTGTCCAGTCTTGCGTGACGCGTAATCCCACGCGAAAGGACGCGAAAAGCCAAAAATGTGTCTCCCCCCTCCTCCCCCCGTATCCTGGGATTTCCGCTACGTGTGTAATCCACTTCCGCTTTTCGAAACTTAAAAACAAAGTTCGCGAAGCACAAAGACACCCCGCGGCGCCGCTGTCATCCAAAATAATTCGGGAGCGGAACCCGAGAGCGCTTAAATTTAGATGACGTCCGACGATGTTATCGAAACTGTGTGACAGCAATGTTGAGTTAAATTTATTCCGCCGCGCGCGCGCGACACGGCGGTCGTCGGTTACGTGGTCATCTCGGAGGGGAAGTCACTAATGAGAGTGTATCGTAAATACCTTCATTACGGCCAAACTAATTAATCTAAACTTAGAGCTCGCTTATTATTTATAGACACCCCCCCCTTCCCGCCGCCCTGCAAACGCGCACCCGCTTCCGTTAGCCCTTCTCGTATCCCGCCGCCGTAAATACCGCGTAAATATTCCCGCTCCTTGTGTACCCGGCGAAATAACGGCGAAATCGGGGCAATAATTAATGAAACGCGTGAGCGGTAAACTACACGTTAACAACGCGATCGCGTAACACTCGTGTGCGCTCACGAAGAGCTCTCTCTCTCTCTCTTTCTATATATATATATATATATGTCTTCCTCTCTGTCTCTTTCCCTCTCTCCCTCTCGTTCCGCGTGCTGTCCTCCAGCTATCCGCTGATAAATGTATTTTAAATGGGCGTTCGGGTTCCATTAACGTTAAACGCGAGCTCCACGAGCGCGCCAAAGTCAAGCGGACTAGAGATACTTTCAAGAAATCTTACGATAGCGGCGCAAATCCGGCATAATTCGCCGCTCGGGCGTTAATGGCGTTAGACCTGTCGGGGCGGTAAGAGCCGCTCTCTGCCTCCTTCGCTTAACTTTGCTCAACAGCCATCCCCATTCATGCCAGTTCCATTAACTTACTATCGAGGGGAGCGCGACGGGGAGGGTCGGTCTTAAAAACGCGACGGCCATACACGGTCGTTTCCGGCGGCTTCGTCGATTTGCAGACTACGCTCGCGAAAACTGTGCATATTCTCACCTCATTGATTTCGAGACTTGGTTAGGCTGACCGCGATCGAACATCAGCTTCTGCCGTCCTCCTCGACTCGTTCGCGAGTCGCGGCGAGTCGTCGAAATCGCGCGAGATATCCGGCCGGTGAAAAAAGCAGCGCGGACAATCTCCGATGAAGGTGCGAAGGTGCGCACATTCAGCGGGAAGTCAGCCGATCTCGATAGCCGACCTCCCGGCGACATTCCGCGAGCAAGCAGCCCCTAATGCGGCGCACAGAATCCGCTCGCGCCGTAACCAGAAATTAATCTCGCGTCTCCCGAGAGACGCGGCAGCGCGCGGCGAGCGAGGTAAAAGTGGATAATCTATGGAGAATCTGGTGGAACGTTTCGGGTATTAATTTTCGGTATGTTCCGACATTAGGTACCCCCCCGTTGCCATCTGGATATATACCGCGCGGCGAGGAGGTCGTCGTTCTTGGCTCCGGACCAATCGTCACGTCGTTGCTAGCCGAATCGCGATAAGGTTTCTGGCGATGAACGCGCGCCGCGGAACGCGCCGTTCCCTGGAGTTATTCCGGATCGTCATTCCTCGCTTCCGGGAGACGGATTACACCTGCCACTCCGCAATCGTCTCTCAAACCCCACATTGAGCCTCGAGAGCAGCGCCGGGGGTTGAGAGACGCGCGACGCGGAGAAAAATAGCGACACACGCATTCGCGGCTTCACCGTGCGAGCGCGCGGCTTCGCCGCGATGTTGCACATCGCGAGTGTATTTCACCTTCCCACCCGCGGTGGCTGCTTTCAGTCGCGCCTAATTATCGCGCCGTACGTTGCTGCGTATCTGTAAATAACGCGAATTGCAAATTACGTTGCGTATTTTTAACTTCCGCGGGCCATCCCCCCCCCTATGTCGCAGAAATTCCCGCTGAAAACGCGCTCTGAAAATCCACGCTGGTCGAGGGCCGATTTAAGATCTCGCCAAACGAGGATTATTCTCCGTCAAATCTACTCGATAATAAGATTATTTTGTCGTTACAATCGTTGGATTTTAACGAGCAAGTATTACCTTCTCCGCCGCCGACTCGCGTGCGAGGCTCACGGATGCGTTAAATCGGATTAGAAAATTCGGATGGCGCGTTTGGCAAAATTCCACGTCGCATGAACATGTCACAGTAAAAATAATTCCTTACTCCCCGACCTCGCGCGCATCCTCGCGCTTGTTCTTCCCCGGCTCGCTCGCTCATTCGTCCGTCCGTCCGTTCGTCGTTCGTTCTCCATTTCCTCGGCGGTCTCCCAGCTAGGCGAGCACTCTAACTTAGCACTCTGATAAGTGCGCGACTTAATTGCAGCGAACCTGCAGCAACGCTTGAACTCGGTTTCACTTAATACGCGAATTCCAGCTTGATTTATTGATGGCCCCCGCCGTGAGTATTCTAGGAGCGCCAAGAGAAGGAGATGAAACTCGGTTTATCACACATTGCGCGCCCTCGCATCCCCCCGCTTGAAATACGCTCTTCGGAATAGTTGAGTACAAGTACAATACGCGATTCTCGCTTAATCAACAGACGCGATCGATCGTGTCGCAAGCTCGGTCGTGCGAAAGCGCGCGTCGACCACGTGTGTTAACGACGCGCAAAGAAGTTCGCGCTGCAAGCTACGAACGCCATCGAGATCGACCACGAAGAAATCAAGCCGTGGATGAAATCGTATCAAATTCATCGTCCCTCACTCTCCTCCTCCGCGTCCCGCGTCAATACCTCCCACTTTCCTAAACTGACAATTACAATCTAACGTCCTCCCGACTTTCCGCCTAGCGAGAACGGCGATGATCTCGATGGGACAATTCTTCATCGATCCCTCCTTGCCGAGAACATTTCCTCCGTCTTGAAAAATACCATTATCCAGCCGGCCCGGGGAATAACAATGAATTTCAATTAATGGCGGCAGAGCTCGCTCGCGCCCGCGCCCACGCTAATCCTCCAACAATCGCCCCTTGGGCGCCGATCGCTCCGCGCCGACGATATCGCAGACTCGCCGCCGAGAGAGAGAGAGAGAGAGAGAGAGAGAGAGAGAGAGAGTTCGGACTAATTAAATTCCCGTAATATCATATCTGCCTTCCGCACACATGGCTCCCGCGGAAACTTCGATCCGCGGAAAATATCGGCCCAAGTGCGCGGCCGTTCTTCCTCCTCCCCTCCTGGGAGAGGAGGGAAGTGTCCGCCGAAAGTGCTCAATCGGATGGGCGAAACGTATTGCCAATTTCGGACGAGCTTGTAGACAGTGTCGCGAGCCGCGCGGCAGATCTACGGCGTGTAATTCGCCGGAAATTCGGCGGCACCATCTGCGCGAATCGAATGGAAATCGCGAGCCTCGCTCTCTCGCTCTCTCGCTCCCTCCCTCCCTCCCTCTCCCTCTCTCTCTCTCTCTCTCTCTCTCTCTCTGGGACGCGCGATCGAAGTCTGAGCTATTTCGCGCGGCGCGGCTCGTCGTTAAAGAATGTCGCCGAACGGCGATAAATATAGAGAGATCGGCGCGCCTGAAGAAGAAAGGTCGCGCGAAAAATATATAAAACGCATCTGACGCCGCATCTGATTGGGCTGATTCGGCCTGTCGAACAGCCGCTCGCTACTGAAATTACGGCAGATCACGCGGTAGACCCAAAGTTGCGGTAGACTCGAATTCAAAATCGAATACGAAATTTCCGATCGAATCACGATCGCGGGTGTATCGTCGCTCGGCTGAAACTATCGATGAAAATCTCCCGCGCTGTTCGTGAGTGACGACTGATTGACGAAAGTCCCGGACGTTTCTCCGACGCGCAATCTGCCCGGGAGCGAAACACACGAGCGACCCGATCGCGCGTGGGGAGCGAGAAGAATGAGGGGGGGCCTCGGGGGACTCGAAACGGGTCAAAGTTTCGAAAACTTCGGACGAAGGCGTTCGCATTGACCGCCGGTCGTCCGTCCGTCCGTCCGTCCGTCCACGACGTCGTCTTCTCTCGGTGCTGCGCGGCTCTCTCTCTCTCTCTCTCTCTCTCTCTCTCTCTCTCTTCGGGACGGTCGCCGTACGTCATTCTCCGGGGGTTATAAATACGACGGTTCGAACAGCAACGGGCTCGCCGCGGATCAACGGTGGAAATAGACAAAGTACACGGCGCTGCGGAGGACAGAGGTAGAGAAAGGGGCGGGAAAGGAGAATGAAAGGGTCGCAGCTGCCGGCGTCGCTCATCTCATTGAGATCCACGTAACAGCTGCACCGGTCAATGGGCAGTTTCGCGTGTCGCGGGATCGACCAATTGTGCGAGCTACTTAAAATTAGCGACCGACGGAAAACTCGCGGGAGACTCCGTGTCAGCGGAGACGACGAGAAAAATGCAGCAAGAGAGAGAAAAGAAGAGAAAGAGAGAGAGAGAGAGAGAGAGAGAGAGAGAGAGAGAGAGAGAGAGAGAGAGAAAGCGGTTCCTCTGCAAAATTGATCGGCCGGAATTGCAGCGGCGGCCAACTCCGCAGTCCGCGAACTCGCCTGAAACGCGACGGCCCGAGATCGTAACTCCTCGCCGGAACGGGGATTACGGCGCCGCACAGCACAGCACAGCACAGCACAGCACAGCACAGCACAGCGCAGCGCCGAATCACGCGAGTCGAGGCCGGAATAATGCTGGTAATACATATTAAGCACCCGAATAAATCAATAACGAGGCGAGTTTATCGAGACGCCCGGGCCGCGCGCGGCGTGGCCGAGACGGCAATTTCGAGCGGGCTTATCGAGCGATAAGCTGCAAAATCGCCGGCTGCGCGATCGCCGAGCGAACGCGGCTGTTGTCTTATCCTCCTTCTCGCGTTCTTCTTAACCGCCATCCAGAAAATAGATCTTAACGCGCGCGTTGTCCCCTGCGACGAGGATAAATCAGCGACAATAACGACGCGTATCCGGTTGCAAATTTAATCGCGCGTCCACGCACGCGGCGAGGGGGGGGGGCTTGGCAGATTTTTCAGATAGTCTAGCGCGCGCGCAGCGCATCAAGTCCGCGACGAAGAGGGCCGCGAAGCGCGAAGAGACGGCGGTGCGAAGAGAGCGTGACGGCGCGCTGTATAAATGCAGCGTTGCTAATGTTAAATCGCCGACTCGGTAATTACATGCAAATAACGCCCGGCCACTGTTTAAACAGCGCCCGTGCACGCTTCGGCGCGGCGCGGCGCGCCTCGTCGAAGCGCGCGGCTCGTCCATATTTTTCGAAACGCTCGCCCTCTCTCACGCGCTGCGGCAGCGCCGCCGCGCGTGCAAAGCCCGGCGCGTTATTAAGCGGCGCCGCTGAATGCACTGCCCGAGCTTCCGCGTGTCTCTCCGTGAGCTTTGCGTAGAAGTGCGCGAAGAGAAACGAGGCCGGAAAAAGGAGAAAAGTGGAGAAAAAGGTAGAAAAGAGAGACAAGATGCGGTGGAGAAAGGAAGGAATGGAGAGAGAGGGGGGGGAAAAGAGCGGTGGCTCGCACGAGAGAAAACGCGAGAGAAAACGCGATAGAAAACGCTCGAATTACGGGCGGCGGCGGCGCGCGTTCGAGAGAGTTTTAGCCCTGCTTCCGGGAACTGAAATTAACATGTAAACGCGTAATTCCTTTTCCACGGCTTCTTAAGCCGGCCGAGTGTAAATAGACAAATTTTATTTCCCGGTTAATTTCGAGCGAGCCTTAATCCGCCGGAGGAGGAATCTGGGAGCCTGCGGGACACTCGCGATATCGCCGCGCCGCGGCTTAACGACGATGAAAATTAAAGAGCGCCGGAGGCTGGCGGTCGCTCGTTCATCGCGTCCGCGGGGGGAAGGGGGGAAGAACAAACAAGCGCGCGAATTCGTGGAAGTAAGCCGAAAGCCCGGCAAGACCGCGGCTCGACACCGCGAACGGGAGAATCGGGCGAAGCGATCGCGTCGCCAAGAGGCGCGAAGGAGAAGCCGAGGGGCGAAAATAGAGTGTCCTGGAGCGACGATCCTAGTGCGCGCTCGGCCAAGGATATTTATACGTGTGGGGCGTGTATATATAAACGTAGAGCCAGCTAGAGCTAAGTCGCGCTCGCGCGGTTTATCGCGTAGGCGCATCAACCATTCGCATAGCAAATTTACGATTCTGATGAATGCGCCGGCGGCCCTCACCGCCATCGTACTCGCCGACGAGAGAGAAAGAGGAAAGGAGGGAGAGAGAGAGAGAGAGAAAGAGAAAGAGAGAGAGAGAGAGAGAGAGAGAGAGAGAGAGAGAGAGGAAGAGACAGCCGGGAGGCTACGGTAAAACAGCCGTGAGTAATTAACACGCTGAACGCCAAGTCTAAATTTCGACAGCGGCCGCTCGGTGCCAGGAATATTTCGAGGGACCCTAATTGTCTTTCATTTTAATTAATAGAGTCGTGTGCGAGACGCGGCCCGAGAAGAGAGAGCCAAGCGGATTGAAAAATCTCTCCGAGAGCACCGCTGTCTGTCTCCGTCGCTCCTTCTTCTTGTTGCTCTCTCTCTCTCTCTCTCTCTCTCTCTCTCTCTCTCTCTCTCTCTCTCTCTCTCTCTCTCTCTCTCTCTCCTTCGCCTCGGCCATTCGACGTGCAGCATTCTCGCCAACCGGATACACGCATGCCTGTGATATATTTCATTCAAGCTTGAAGCGCGTACAGTTAACGAACGCGCCACGCTAATGGCTTCCTTTTTCTAGCACGATATTCGCCGTCCCGCATTATCCCGCTTGAAAGGCTGCCGAGCGAAATCTGCCGAATGAAAATACCACAGCGTCTCGGCCGGCCCTGAAGAAGCGACTCGACGCTTCCGGGTGGCCCTCGGCCGCTCGAGTCGATTTGACAAACGCACTCCGGAGAAAGACGCGGCCGCAATCTTCGCCGCCGTTCGACGGCTCTTCCGAGCGCTGCGCCCTTCTATCAATTTCCGCTGCGCTATTTATGCGACTAAACGAGCAAAAAACGACCGCGGCTTGGCCGCGACGCGCAGCCGAGGTCTTTCCTTCTCGCTCGCGACGCGTCGTTCTTGCCGGCTCGCGCGGTTCTTCGTCTTCACCTCCTCCTCCTCCTCCTCCTCCTCCTCTTCCTTCTTCGCCGCCGCCGCCGCCGCCGCCGCCGCCTCCTCACGGTTAATAAGCGTTTCCTCGTAATTCCCCGGCCCACGCCCACACTTCCACCGTAATTATTCCTGCCGGCCTGTCTCTTTTGTGCCGCGCCGACTTCCATCTACGACTTATCCCGATCGCTATCGCCACCGCCGCCGCAAGGTCGATCATCGATTGCGCGAGCGCGAGCGTGCAACTTCACCGCGAAACGCCGCGAGTCACAAGCGAGTCGAATGTCGCGCGACGAGGTCGGGTCAAGCCGTTGATTTATTCATCGGCGGGAGGACTTCGGCAAGCGCCGAGTCGACTCAAGTTAGTTAACCGAGACTGCGCTACAATACCAGCCGCGACTTTTGTGCCCTAGCCGCCCTTCCGCCCTCACGGAAACGTTAGATTCCTGAAAGGCTCCCTAGCCCGCTGGTGCTTCCATCGCCATCGCTCCACGTCGAGCTCGCAACGGCGCGGCTATGCTTGAATAACCCTGATTAGTGTTACCCCTTATTGTTGAGGCCCAAGTTTGGCCGCGCGGTAGCGTTACTCTTCGTCCTCGGTTAAACGTTTCTGGCAACCATTGTCTGTCTCCCCCGTCCCGCTCTTCCTCGTTCTCTCTCACGCTCTCGGTTAAGCAGATTCGACGTCGTTGATGCAAAAAAGTTGATACAAAAAAAAGAGAAAAAGACGCAAACACGCGCGTCGCTTCCTTTTTCTCTAAATTAATCACACTTGGGGGACTTGCGGGCAATCGGTGCGAGCGAGGTCGTTGCGCACGCACTGGCGCGGTGGCGGGCGGGGAGGGGGGGGGGAGAGGGAATCGCCGCGGAATAGAGTCGTCGTGGCACCGCGGGAAATAGCGGGAATTTATGCGACCGTTACCGTCGCGCTGCGGGTTAACGCGGACGGCCGGCGGTATCGGCGAAGCGCCGCGGCGCGACGCGCGTCGCGCCGCGTCGCGTCGCGCCGCGCCAAGCTCCGCTAAATAAATGGACAATATCATCCTCGTCGTAAAAATAATTGCCCGCCGCCCGTGGTGGCGCGCAGGCCGATTATTGCCGGCCGTGGCAATTAGCTGCCGCGGCTTGATGCGCTTTATTGCCGGTTGCCGCGAATTTTTATCGCGGGCTCCGCGCCACCACCGCCGCCTCTGCGCCCCCTCCCGCGACCCGTCGCGGTGGAGATTGCGGTCCAGCGATTGCGGCTGGATTTTTTGGATCGAGGAGAATGGGACCGCGGCGTGAATCGCGCGTCGCGCTCGGCCCGGAAATCAAAGCACCTCGGGGAATCGAAGGAGCGCGCGCGCGCTCAGGTAAATAATAAAATTGCCCGTCGCTGGAATTCGCAGAATGAGTGATCCCGACGCCATTGCGAATTGCGATCAAGCGCAAAATAGCCGATACTTCGGCTAGCGGGCGGACGACGCAAGCCATTGATGATAACGATGAGAGTCAACGGTGCACTTTTCGTCGTTGCGCACAAAATCACTTGAAAAAAAGTCGACTCTCAAATCAACTGGAAAATTTCCTCTTATACGCATCAAGCTTGGCTCGGAACGGCGCCTCGTAAAGAGCGTCTTTAACAAGCTGCTTTCATAATAATACTGTCGGAGAGAGAGAGAGAGAGAGCTGATACAAATTGCCACCGTTGGCCGCCCGTCTCGGCTGTGCGAAGCACAGAGTGGCGCTTCTCGTAAAAAGAAAAAAGAAAAAAGAAACGCCCCAATGTGTAAACGGCCGTGGCCGTGGCGAAGAAGATTGATTCTTCTCCGAGGACGCGCGGGGCGCGGCGGGAGGAGCGAGAAATTTGCGAAACAACTTGGAAGCGGAATGCACACAGCTCGCGCGTTGATGTACTCGCGCGCGCTGCGTGCCTCGAGCCAAATTACACCCACGGCCGATTGCGGAAGGCCGAGCGAGGTCTCAGGATGTGTCGCGCGAGATTATACAGCGCGCAGGAAATAATGACGCAGATATTGCGGAGAGGATACGGTAGGAGGAGGAGATGGCGGTGGTTCGTTTGGTTGGTTGGTCGGTCGGTCGGTCGGTCGGTCGGTCGGTCGGCCGGTGGGTGGGTGGATGGGTAGGTTGGCGGGAGGGGGGGCGGGAGGTACGGAGAAATATAATGGGTTAAGTTTCGCCGCGTCGTGCTCCGGCGAATTTCCGGGTCGAGCTCGCGAGCTCGCGAGCGAACGCGTGGCACTTTCAAGGGACTACCGGGAGCTCTTCTTAGGTAACCAAGTTAAGCTGTTAATTTCCACGTACATGGTTCACGGTCGGCTTGAATTTCTTGCCCGGCCCCCGGGGCGATCCCGGGGAAAAAAGCAGCGCGCGCGCGCGCGCGCGCTCTTTTGTCGAGATCTGCGGAATCGCCGCGCCGCGGCGCGGATTAAACTGCGAACGCAATATTATCGCGCTTTGTCGCGGCCGTATTATGTTAACGAAGCGGAGACGGACGAGCGAGCGCGGCGATTACATTGAATTATGCCGGAGCCCAAAGTACACGGGGGTAAAAAAGGTCGGCGAGGGAGAAGCGGAGGGACAAGAGAGGGATAAGAGAGACACCGCGCGTCGACGCGCGGCACCTCGGAACGGACACCGGAACAGGTTTCCGCACCTTGCTCCGCTTCTTTTTCTTCGCACTCGTGTTCGGTTCCTCTACTCGTCGCAGCGCGCCACGAGCCGGTCGTGTCAGCGCGGCGGGCGGCCGTTATGGTGCTGTTTACGGCCGATATTCGGCACGTCTTATCGCCGTCGCGCATCCCCAGCGCGGAATTAAGCGCGTAATCGCGAGCGGTTATTATCTCGTTAAAGGCGCGACACGAGAGGATCACGAGAACAGAAGCTCGGCTCCCGACTTCGCTTCGTCGTGTATCGCGATTTCTCACTCACCTGGACGCGCACGCTCGAGGCTGTGCCGCTCCCCGTCGAATTCTCAAGACATGACGACGGCGAGCAATCTGTCGCTCCGGAGATCCCGCGCGCAGTTGCGCCAAGAACAATTGCGAGAGAGAGAGAGAGAGAGAGAGAGAGAAAGAGAAAGATGTAAAAGCTAAGCTCTGTTAATCGAGGCAAGATCAGCGGTGATCCTCGTCAACGGAAATGACCTCCCGCATAATCTCCGACCCTCCGCGCCCTTCGCGTCGCCGCGGGAACAAGATATCGCGTCGCGTGCAGGCATCGCGACGCCGTCCTTCGCCGCTCTCTTTCTCTTTCTCTCTGTCTCTCGTCGAAAGCCCGACGAGTGAACCCGCTAACACATCCCGAACGCTTCGTCCTCTTTCACAGAGGTAGACAACGTGATCCGGTAGCGGCGGTAACGGTAATTGGAAGGCAGAAAAACGGAGAGAATTAATTTGTCGTGCGCGCTGCCGACGTAGAGAGTACGGGAACGAAGGACGAACAGTAGGAGAAGGAGGAGGAAAAGGAGGAAGAGGAGGAGGAGGAGGAGGAGGAGGAGGAAGAAGAGGAAGAGGAGCAGCAAGAGGATGAGGGGACCAAGGGGAGAAGCCCGAGAGGTGGAGGCCAGGGGAAATCCCGAGAGGTGCCCGAGAGCTGCCGTCAGGCTCTACCATTGATTATGAGGCAAGGCGAGCGTCGTTAATGGCTGTCGGCGACATTTATCGCGTCAATGGATGCCGCGCGTCCATTCCCACGTGACGACCTCCGTCACCCGCTATAAATACGTGCCCTGATCCTCCACTCTCGTGTCTCTTCTCTCCTCTCCTCTTGTCTCCTCTCCGCTTTCTTCCACTTCTCTCTCTCTCTCTCTCTCTCTCTCTCTCTCTCTCTCTCTCTCTTTCTCGACGGCGGCACGAAACGTTTTCAGAAACCGCCGGCCTCTTCCGACCCGCCGCTAACGCCGTCACCGACGCGCGTCCATTAGAGAGACATTAGTCGACGTCTTCGCGTTCCTCCAGGCGAGCTGGAGTTTAAACGAAGTAATCGCGGTTCATCTCTCGATTTCTTTGTGATTTCTCAGTCGTCGCGCAGCACTTGCCGCCACATACTTTAGATTCGCCGGCGAAGTTTCATCCGGGCCGAATTATTTCGGCGCTCCGAGGGCGGGTAATCTCGCGCCTTTCTGTGCGAAACGTGAAACGGAAATACGTATATTGGAGGTAGAAATTTACTTCTCCCATTCCCGGGAATTCATGCGCCGGCTGTATTTAAAAGTCACACGGCTGCGTTTCGCTTGTGGATGGAAAAATCCGCCGGCGAGTTCGCGGCAACTTGACGACGTTTGCCAACTTTGCGGTCTCGTTATTCCCGCGAGTATCGCGAGTCAATCGAAACGGCCGATTAATTAAGATCCCGCTGAGGCCACCCGAGTCGAAAAATTTTGTTCCTACATTAATCCCACAAGTTTGGTCAAATCTGAAGCAAGGGGAATGTCCCAATTTGTGACGATTAAATCAGATTTCCTTAGTAAATCAACCGACACGATATCCGATACTTATTCCAAACATATGTTTTCTCTCTTAAAATTTTGTATATTTTATCTACTGGGACGAATTTTAAATAAAATCAAAAGCCACGGTAATCGTGCTGGAACACGAGTAGACTATTGACGTCTTAAAAATTTGTAATTAATATTTAACGCCCGTTTGTTAAATCTGTACTGTTATTTCTTCTCTCAAACTAAACTAAGACCGTAAATTAAAATTTCATAAATTAGGAAAATATAATAATCGAAGTGTCGAATGTTCCGACAAAATCAACTTTACACGTATACGTAACTTGCCACGTATATTATTAATTCATTTTACCGCAACGGTGTTACCTGGCCACTGCTTGGAACATTCATCTTACCAGTGGGATACGACAAATTATTATCCTACCTTGATATTATAAATATTTATTTGCTGCCGTTGTGTTCGTTCTCTGCAGGTTGACGACGCTCGAAGAACTCTTCTCCCAGGGGTTATTTAATATTTGATTATCTCAGTACTTCACACACTCGTAGCCAATCTTGATTCTTAATTTCAACTAACGGTACATCAATTATACGATGATTGTGCGAGATAAGCAAATATTAAACAACTAACTCGGTCAGATGATAGAAATGGGGGTCGATCAAACAACACATTTTATTTTCTCATAATCTCTTTGTTATTATCTTTTATTGGCGTTGGGAATGTTGATAGTATCTGGGGATTCAAGAGAAAGAGGTGAGGAGAAAAGAGTCGCAAGGACGAGGACGTCGACAAGGGTTAAAGGTGATTCGCTGAAACGCCAAGAGGGATTTAAGTTTAGACTCGATACAATAACAAAGTCATACCGAAGTAAAAAAAGGAAAAAAAATAAATAAAAGAAAATTCCTTGGTGGATTGAAGATGAAACTCGTGACCTAAGAAGTATCGTTAGACAAACAAATCTCAGCGCTTTCAACACTTAAGCCGCTACTCATAGTTGCAAATTCTTTACGATTCTTGATTGAGATCATAATTAATTACAAGTTCGCGCTCAGACGCCGTTCGGCCCTGATTGCGCCGGATATTTCTTATTTGAATTAAGTACAAGCACAGGTTAACGAGCAATCAGAGAGAGAGAAACCCATGAAACTATAAATTATCCGTCAAAGATGGACTACGAACAGCGGCTTGGAATTTCGACTCGGGTGTATTTTGATTCGCGGTTGCTTCGTCAAACGCTCGTCGAGACCGGAAACGTCCCGCGGCGATTACTCGCGGAAAGCTCACACCTCGCTCGCACATCGCTTCAATCTCAATAAATGTTGCATAGAACAGAACCTTGAATTTTCAATCGCGCGCGAAGCGCTCGCAGCGCGCGTCGAGTACATCACACACTCGGCTCTCGCAATTTTGCGTTCAACTACTAAACTATTCTCCGCTGCTCAACTCCGCGTTCTTCTCGCGATTGACGCGCGCGCGCGCGCGCGAGGTGTGATTCCCCGCAAATAATCGTCAAATAATTAATTCAGCACACCTGGCGATACGTCGCTGCGTCCTGCTCGTGCCGTCCTGCGTCCTGCTCGTGCCGTCCTGCGTCCTTCGTCTTGGCTCGTCGGGGAGCCCGCTTCTCGCAGCTCCAACTGGCTCTTCCGTCTCGTGGCACTGACACTGACACTCGCGACTGGAGACACTTGACTCGACCGGAGTCACCGACGTGCGACACGGAACTAGCGCGATGCCGGCGAGAGCCCGCTTTAATGTTTCAGCGGTCCGCGAAATATTCCATTCACCCGGCGGCGTGTAAACAATGCGCCGCGCGTGTGCGTCGCTCGCCGGCGCCCGAGATGTTGCGTAGAGGTCACGGGCTATCAAAAACACGCCGCTACCAAAACAATTGATACCTGCTGCCTCGGGCAAGAGGTGACGACACCCCAGCAGCCGCGCACCATCCTAGCCCGCCAATCAATGGCTCGGGAATATTCAGGAAGGACTTTCGAGCCTTCGAAGAGACACGAGGTTGCGGCGGTTTGGAAAATGTCGCTCGCCGCATTAACATGCGATTAATATCGACTACGACGACGACTAGGAGCTGACTCTCTCAAGGACGAGATACAGGACGCACCTCTCTCTCTCTCTCTCTCTCTCGACTCTTTTGCAGTTCTATCGAAATTCCTAACGTCAACAGAAAGCAGTAATAAGGAGATTACGAAAGAAGAAAGTTTGCTCTTCTCGTTTCCCTTCTGCCCCCCCCCCCTCCATTTTGCTCATGAATCTTTAGCGGATTATTTAATATTTGCTCATCGCGCATTTTCGATCTCCCTGCCGAGATCATTAATACATCGCTTCTTGCAATTTAAGGACACTGAGGTAACCAGGTGATTAAATGACTCTTAATTAAGCCGCGTCTGAAGTCTCAACAGATCGACGGTGCATTAATCTGTTACATCCCAAAGTCCTTCATCGCTGCTTGCAGGGTTCAACAGGGGGCGAGGAGCTCGCGGAATTAATGTAGAATCCGAATCTTGCGTCAGGACGAACAGACTCCGCAATCAGCTCGAAGCGCGCCCGATAAACTCGAGGAAGGTTCGACGATCGACGGACGACTGAATAAATACTCGATTAAAGTCGATGGAAATTAATCGGCGGAGCGAGCCGCGGCCGCGGCCGCGAGGGCGCGCCGCGAGTTTCTCCGTTCGCGGCGCTCTAATCTAATTAAAAGCTACGACGCGACGACACAACAACAACGCGCGTGCACAGCCGCTTCCCATCTAATTTCTGCACATTTCTTCCTCGCGCGCCGGCCGGTCGGTCGGCCGGTCGGTCGGTCGGTCGGTCGGCCGGCCGGCCGGCTCGTCATGTCGCGGGGGAGAGATTCGCTCGCGCAGCTGCCGTCGGAATTTTTCTAGCCGGGTCTTACGGCGAAGCGCGGGCCGCCATGCGTTACGACGCCGCGGTAATTAAAAAGCACCCCCCTGCCTCACCACCTCGCCTCGCCTTGGTCGCGCCGCACGGTGGACAGCGCGCGCCGACGGTTTTTAATTGAAAAAATTTCCCGGCCAACTTTGCCGTCGCGGCTGCCAGCCAGCGGCTCGCGCCGCCCTCGACGCTCCCTCGCGGCGAGACGCTGCGGCGATTAAAAGATCGCCTACGGAGCGGCTTCCTCTTTCTTTAATCCGCCGAGACGCTGCGCGAGATCTGTTCATTCGGCCGAGCGCGGCCGCTTTCGGTGGAGTGCGAGGCGATCGACTTGAACTTCGATCTTAATTGGTCATTTTACGCTAAAATTTCCTAGTCACACACGCCATCGCTTGGATATTAATTTTATTAATTTTAATTATGTTAAAAGGCTCGCCCGAGAGAGATCCTTTTAAGAGCCTACAAGTGACAAGTTGTCTTGTGTTTTCTGACATTCCAAGGCGCCTACTGATCCTACGGAATTTCTAGGATCTATGGATCCTGCGTGCATACCGGGTGTCCTCTACCACATCTTGCGACGAGCAACCGCGCAACAATTCAGAGTTACTAATTGACCAAGATTTGCAACTTTGCACGCGACTGTGCGGCAATCTTCTTTAATGGAAAAGCCCGAAATTTTATACAGACACGCACGCGACAATTTTCTGCGTCAGCGTCAGGCAGGTCTGAAAACCGTGCAGCTGCCGATTTACGGCGCCAGACGACGGAGCGCATCGCTAGAGAACGATCCCAGCTCCCGGTACGAGATGCATTTTCACCGAGGGCGCGCGTTTCCCGGCTGTATCGGCTGACGTCTCGTGGAACAAGACCGACCACGAGAGCGATATTTCGCAGGGCCGCGCGGGGGAGAGCTTAAGAGCGAGAGGCGAGGCGATCTCGCTCGGAAAGACGATAATTGACATAACGAGCGGCGCATTAAACTTAACCGCAGCACAGAGAGTATCGATTGCGCAGTGTCGTTCGTATTCCGGTTTCTCCCATGCAACTCCCGGCGACTCGTATTTCAAGGCAGGAACGAAGCACGGCGCGCGGCGCGTTCCGCGCGACGAGAGCGCGATAAAATCGGCCGTAACGACGAGTCTCATTTCCCCGCGTATCAATCCCGCCGGACGAGCAACGAGAACGAGAGAGAGAGAGAGGGGGAGGGGAGAGGCAGGAGAGCGCAGCGACGCGGGAACCCCCGGCCGACAATCGACATCGACGCGGTTTTATGTCCGTCGCCGGCAATGTTCGCAGCGCAGTGCAGCGCAGCGCGCGCGCGCGCGCGCGATAACGCAGCAAGCTTCGCCGCCGCCGTCCGCTGCGCGAACGCGCCTGCGACAACGTTGAATTTACAAATTCCCACCTGCGAATTCACCCGAGCCGCGAGAGTGCGCACCTCGCGAGGAAGAGTTCTGTACGTCCGGCCTCATTTGCATCTGCCCCGCCGCGTTTCCGATACTTCCCCCCCCCCACCCGTGCTTCCGATTTTCGAAATTCCGCGCCGAACTCCCAAGCGTCTCTCGCGCCTCCTTTGCGTCTTCGCGACTCACTCTGACACTCGTACGGAGGCAAAATTAATTTGATTACACTGACAGTTTCAACATCCATACTTGAGAAGACCGAAATAATTAAAATGTCCGGAGCTAAATGCGTGTTTCGGCGTTGCCCCTTTTACCTCGTATCGAGTGACAATTGTACATAGTATTTGCGACTATAACTGCATAACGGAACCGTTATAGCCGAGGAAGCTATTTTACTGCGCTAATAAACTGTGGTATTAATAAAATAATAATTTGATATGCACATAATCGTTGCCGGAGCAGCGACGAGCAGAACTGACGCCGAAAATGGCTACAAGTTTAATGAAATGAAATCAAGCGCGCTCTCTCTCCCTCTCTCCATATCTCATCCTTTCCGCCGGTGTATCCTCGATGCTTCATTAAGTTACGATAACGCCGTAGTCAGGCGCGAATCGCGCTGGGAAAGATGGGAACGTTGTTTATCACAGAGCGGGCTCGATCTTTTCGCGGCCGTTCTCACCGAAACGGCACGTCGTGTTTTACGGAGATAAGGCTTTAAGGCCTTAATCCACGTCGAGATGAAAGCGGAGCGGAGGCGAGCGATATTCCGATAATCTAGCGCGTTACTTCCGACGATTACGGGCGCGCGGATTAGCGGCCCGAAAGAGAAAGAGAAAGAGAAAGAGAAAGAGAAAGAAAGAGAGAGAGAGAGACCGGGCTGCCGGCGAATCGGGAGAAAAAGCCGAGCGGAATGAAGAGACCAGGCTCTCTCGGCGTGGCGCAGCCGTTACGCTTTCACCGTCGCGCGCCGCGCCGGTCCCGCCGCGTCTCCGTCGCGTATTTTTGGCAAATGTCACGTGCGAGCTCTCCTTTACGCATTCAAGTCGCGGCGAAGTCTGCGGGAGCGCGAGCTAATCGCGCATGCCGCATTGGCGCGCAGAACTTCCGCTCTCCTCAGGATTTACCGCGTCGCCCCGATAAATCCGAAATCCCGTGAAATTATATTCGCGAGGACGCTCGCGCACACGCATGCAGTGAAGTTTCGCGATTTTTCAGATCGGCAAAAAAGGGCCGCCGACGAATGCGCGCGGAATTGTTGGCGCGACGTCACACACGACGAGGCCGGCGAGAGAGGAGAGAGAGAGAGAGAGAGAGAGAGAGAGAGAGAGCTTGCGAGTCGTCCGGGCGTGTTTCATTTGCCCGAAACCCTTCGTGAATAATTCACGCGTTCTTGTAATGACCCAATTCGCCCGTTAAATAATTTATCGCCAAAGCGCCCAACAAATTCCATTTGTCATGACACGATTACGTCACGGCGCGGCTTATAATGATCAGCGCGCGCGCGCGCGCGGCCGCAAGAAATATATAGTGAATTAATGTCGCCGCGTCGAAGAATCGTCCGTCGCGGCAAGGGGTGGCGGCGATCGGGCGGCATTCACTCCTCCTCCCCCCTCTCCGGAGAAGCCTTCTCTCGCGAGACGACGCGATCTCGCGCGCGTCAATTCGTCCGGCAAGTGTGCGGCACACCGGCCGCAAATTCGTCGGGATTGTCCGGCGAATTTCCGTTTTTTCATCCGAGCTCTCGTATTAATATCCGGTGGAAAAGCTGCTGGGGTATTTTTCAATTCGCACTCCCGGCGTATCCTTCTTTATATCAAATCGTTAAACAAACCGCAACGGGAAGCGCTTTTGCGCAGCCGGTTGCCCGAGTAACCGGGAAATTACGGCGAATTTCATTTTATTCTGTAGCGCAATACCGAGCGAATTAGAGAGCGCCGTGCGCTCGATAAAGAGAACGAAGCCGCGCGCAATGGCGAATTTGTGCAGAGACGAGCGGGCAAATGTGAAAGGAAAAAAGAGGTGACGCGCGAGAGAGACACGGAGGGGTGGGGGAGGGGGAGAGGCAGGCGAATGATAACTCGATGGGACGAGTAACGTTGATTCCGCTTTCCGCTCTGTCCGCGGTAATTACTTCTAACGCACCCCGGCGAAATTCAGTGTTAACTCGGTGATAAATAAAATTCGACGCGCGAAACGATTCGGCTATTAAACACGCAAATATACAGCGCGCTCGAAAATGTTGCATTTTCGTCAACATTTGTTATTGATTCCGCCGTATTTGCGCGGTGCGATGTATTTCATCCAGATAACGTGCGGAACTGAAAGCCGATACGATGGATGGCGACCGATTCGAAAACAGTTGCAAATACCGCGATGACATAACGATAGTAGAGCGCGAGAGAGAGAGAGAGAGAGAGAGGGCGAGATAGATAGATAGATAGAGAGAGAGAGAGAGAAAGAGAGCTTCCGTAGTAAAAATGTTAAACAACAACGGAGGGACGCGATGCGGTTGCAACAATCTCATTTCCTGGACGCGGTCCTCGCCCCGCCTCGAGCTCCTCCCCCGTGGCGTTCGTGATCCACGGGGGTGGAACGGTGCCAGGAAAAAAATCTGCCCTAAAACCCTACTCTCCTCTCCCCGCATGTAGCCGCACGTTCTAAGCCTCGAAGAGTGTGTAATTTGTGAATTTTGCTCGTGTCAGCCGACGCGCGACAAATGTCGGCCTTGCCCTGCCGGGGATTGAAATATTTATGCCGCGTGGAGCGCCCGGTTAAATGTGCGTGCGCGAATACCGTTTGATTTACGACGGCGGGCTATGTCGGTCAGATTGTTACGTTCGCGCTCCTTTTACGCGTCATTTATTTTTATTTTTATTTTTAACCGTATTTCCCGCCTTTTGTTATAACAACTCCTCCGCCGATGCTTCCGCGCGCGCGGAAGCGCTCTCTCTCTCTCTCTCTCTCTCTTTCTCTCTCTATCTATTCTCTTTCTCTATCTCGCCCTCTCTCTCTCTCTCTCGCGCGCTCTAAAGGACGAGCGAGATTCCCCGTAATCGACACTGAAACGAGAATAACAAATGGATTTTTAGACTGTTATTTAACTGTCCAAGACTCATCGTTTATCGTTTGACGTCTCGCTTTCGCGCGTCTACCCTTCGTTACGTCGAGAGAGAGAGAGAGAGAGAGAGAGAGAGGTGTGCGGGGAAAATCCCATGTTGAAAAATATCGAAAATGCGCGCGATAGGAAAATAAAATTATTATCCGCAAAAAAAAAAAAAAAAAAAAGAGGGAAAGCGTGGGTTTCAGCGAAGTTAACAATTTTTTCGATGTGAAAGCTTCCAACCGGCCGGCCGGCCGGTTGCGACGCGCCGTTTCGCTCGGGTTTACTTTATTTATACCCTCCGCAGTTTAGCATTCCCGATTAGAGGCTATTTTCAGAGATGAGATTGCCGCGAACGTCAGCGCGAGACATTTCATTGCACTTTTCGTTCCCGCTATTGCCGGGTGTGCGCAGGAAGCTCGCGTTTCACATTCAGCGGGCGCGCGCGAGGCACCGCGTGTGCCGAAATTCGCTGTATAAATATTTAATTCCCGCGGGATTCTCGCGAGCGAAATCGATACTACGCGCGCTAACCCGTCGCAACGGCAGCGCCGACGATACAACACGCGGTTCCCACGCCGTCGAAAAATCTACGCGGCTATCGTTACGCAAATACTTGAGCCTCGAGTTGAAAATCGAAGCTGATACATGGCGTTTGAACAGCCGTGGAATAATTCAAGACAGCGCGGCCGGGGCGAAAATAAATCGAGCGCGAGCGCGATGTAAATTGCGCCGGGAATTGTTGCGCTTAAAATATTTCTGCGAGAGCGCCGCGATTGAGATCAAACGAGGAACAGCGATTTCAAGCTTAATTTGCATAAATATAATTCGAATGAAATCCGCAAAGCCGCCAACGCGCGCGCGCTCTCTCGCCATCGGCCGGGGGAATAGAACGAAAATCGTAACGAACGGAATTAATTCTGAAAGAGGAGCTCTTACGACGCGGCGTAATTAAGAATGCTAATGAAATTTTTTACACCGTTCACCGTTCACCGTTCACCGCGACAAGATGAAAAGCTGCGAGAGCGGAGCGAGCCGAATATTTCCTGCGGATCGACCTCTCCCTCTCTCCCCCCCTCTCTCCCCCCTCTCTCTCTCTCTCTTTCGCTCTCGGATTTCGCATCGCGGGGAAAATCGCGGAACGTTCGCGGTTCCTCCCACCCCCTGTTTTTTTCTCTCCTCTCCTCTCATTACTTTCTCTCTCTCTCTCTCTCTCTCTCTCTCTCTCTCTCTCTCTCTCTCTCTCTCTCTCTCCATCGCCCAACCGCGTCCTTAATCGGCGCGAACTTAATCCACACCACCGCGTCGCGCACACCGCCGCACGCTCGACTTCCGCGCCGCCGCGACGGTTCGATTGTTACGAGGCCGCGTACGAAATTCACTCTCGGCGGCGAGTCGGGCTCTCGAGAGTCGTCGGCGGGATCGGAGGGAACCGGCGCGCAGCTCGCGGCGGTAACGACCGCCGTCGCTCTGCCGAAATAGAACGGAATGAGAGGGTAGGAATGGGCAGGGGAGAGGATGAAAAAAGCTGGAATAGCGCGGGGTAGCGCGCGGAATCGAGGGAGAGAGAGTGAGAGAGAGGAGGAAGGGGCGAGAGGCAGATAGATAGAAAGAGAGAGAGAGAGAGAGAGAATGGGGGGGGGGGAAGCATGAAATCCGGCGGTTTCATCCGGGTGGTACGAAGGAGAAGAAGGGTGAGAGAGCGACCGAAGGGGCCAAAGAGGAGAGCATGCGGGAGCGGGTTCGAGTGGATGCGGATATTGCAGTCGGGCCAGGTTCGATTTTGCCTTAACGGCGAGAGTGGATATCGAATGATCCACATAGTCCCGGCCACCTTTCGAGCCCCTTTTCAGCCCTTCAGCCGCCGCCTTCTCCGTGCCCTTACACGCTAGTGTAGGACTAATCTGAGAGGAAGCGTAGGAGAAAGGGGGGAGAGAGAGAGAGAGAGAGAGGCGTAGGGGAGGATGCGAGGTGGTTTAAGCCCGAGCTGTCAGAAGAGGCGAAGAAGAGAGTCCTGGAAAGCGCGGAGGAGGGCGGAGGACCGGTCGGTCGGTCGGAGGGTCGAATTAAGCCCGGACGCGCCGGACTCTCTCCGTCGGTAACCTAACTCACGGGGCTGGTGTATGCGTGCAGCGGGTTCGGGTTCTGCCGCCTAGCCTAACTCCACTTAAATTAAAGCAATCTATCCTGCGGAACTCTCGCGCTAAGCCGACAGGTTAAGCGAGAGCCACCGTGCGTTGTCCCGGGAACGGACACGCTTTCCTTCGCGTTCCTCCGTCCAGGTGAACACACGTTGTCGACAGAACACGCCGAGGATTTGGTCACGGACCATTCGACCCTTCCCCCTCTCTCCCCACCTTCAACCCCAGGAGCGCCCTGCGCCGTCGGCCACGACGTTGTTGATCCGACGGCCGTAAACATCCGCCGCGCGGATATTGTTGGTACAGCCGAGGTAATTGCTTTAACGGAATCGCGTTACTTGCCCCTCTCCCCCCTTCCCCTGGCGGATTGATCCCCGGCGTGTGAGAGAGAGAGAGAGAGAGAGAGAGAGAGAGAGAGAAAGAAAGAGAGAGTGGTTTCTACGCGATTTACTACTGAAAGATTTACTTTAACCGCCGACTCTCAGCGAGTGCCGGGAGTGCAAGGAGATGAGTTTACCGACGAGCTCGCGAGTCGCGGCCGGCGCGTGTTATCGCGCGATTAGCCGGCCATCGCGCGTTAATCATCCCCCTCCCCCCGCCGCGGCCAGCGCCGTTAACGTCGCCCCGCCATCGTCGGCGATGCGCACACATTTCTCCCTCTCTCTCTCCCTCCCTCCCTCCCCCCTCTCTCTCTCTCTCTCTCTCTGCTCTCCGCTCTCTCCCGTAGCCGCTCGAGATTTCTCCCGGATAAAAGTCGTGTGTGTCTCGCCGATACTTACGGAATGAAACGGAAGCGAGGACACGGCGGCCGCGGCGGCGCTTTTACACCATGTTTATATCGCTTATCACCGCGTGTTTGGCCGCTTTTATAGAGCCCTCGCTCCGGATGCGACAAACGCGTCAGCCCGCCCCTCGCTCCGCGCCACTTGCGAGCGCCTCCCCCCACCGTCCTCCACCTCTTCCTCCTCTCTCTTCGTCCTTATCGCTGTCGCAGAAATCGCGCGTTACACACGCTCGTTCGCCGGCGGCTTCGGCGATCAAAGCGCGAGCGGAGCACGTACCGCGTCGCTTAATCCGCTCTTCCGGATGCTCCGGTTGCTCCAGCAGCGGTGCGAGCGACCGCCTCGGCATCCGCGGCGTAAGTCACGGGATGGCGCGCGGATACGTTTAAAACTGATCCGGTTAATCCGCCGGCCGTCGAGGGCGCCCGACGTGGATTGACGACGTCGTCGCCGACGACGCCGGCCGCCATTTATTTTTTACGAGACCCACCCCGTATATCGTGCCGCTTTCTCGCTGCCTCCCCCGCTCTCCCCCGCTCTCGGCGCGGCGAGATCGCTCGGCTTCGGGCTCGAGATCGAGATCGAGAGCGGACGTTGTCCGAGCGGACGTTGCTCCCCGCTCGGGAATTCGTTTTCGCCGCACGCGTTCGCTTTCCCGCCCGAAAATTCGTCACGAGACCCGGAGGACGTCGACGGCGTCGCTCGGCCTTTAAATCAATTGCCGGAGCGACGGCAGCTGGTTTAGATTTTTATTCGAGTGCCGTAACGCCGCCGCCAAGGGCTTCGACGACGGCTTAATTCCACTTGGATTTTCAATCAGACAGTAGTTTCTACGACAAGTACCCGCTTCCCCGGGGACAATGCGCGGATCGATCCGTTCGGCTCGCGCGGCTCCGTCGACGGCTTGCCGAGAGAGAGAGAGAGAGAGAAAAAGAGAGAGAGAGAGAGAGAGAGAGAGAGAGAGAGCGCGAGCGAATTCGACGTTAGCCCTCCCGCCAGCGCTCTTAATTTCGTGATTGACGCGAACGCACGGCTGTGACGTTGATTAGGGGAATTACAGCGGAGCGGAGCGCCGCGCGCGCGCGCGCATAAGGAGGCCAGCACGTTGTAAAGCATAATCATTTTTCATAATTATACGGCATAAAAAATAATCTGCCGGGAAACGAGCCCGCTGGTGGCGGCGGGCGCGGACGTGTTTCACATGCTTACACGCACCCCGCCGCCGCCGCGTAATTGGACGCGTGCTGTAATAAAATGTCGCCCCGGACGAGTCATCGATTACATGCCGGCCGCGGCCGTGGCCGCGGCGCGTATCCAGGCCGATGAGAAATGGAATACACCGCGACCACGACGGAGAGAGAGCGCGATGACGGAAGGCCACGTCCCGGGACGGTCGCGGCTTCGTGGAACTCCGGCGAGTTCGGCGAGTGCGCGCGAGTGGCGCGAGTTGATCGCTCCGGAAAACTCGTTTAGCGAGTCGAACCGCCCCGCGCGCCGTCGTGGCTTCGGCTCGCCCTTCGGCGGCGCGTCGAGGGCAATTTGACGACTCGAAAAGATTTGAATATTTGAGCACCTCTCTTTCTCTCTCTCTCTCTCTCTCTCTTCCTCTCGCTTTGCGGGACCTCGCGACCTGCGCTTGTAAAATAGCGCAGCCGAGGATTTAGAAATTTGAGAACTTGCGAAGTCGCTGTCGCTTTGAGATTTCAAAGTCGAATTAATCCCGTTCGGCGAAACCAAAGCCTCGGGGAGGGGAGAAAAGGAGTTTCATTTAAAACTTCACGTCTGAGAAATGTATGTCGCTCGCTGTCGACACTCGGTCGAGTCGGCCGGCGGCGAATCGGAAAATTCAGCGAAATTAACGTAGCGCGCGCGCGCGCGCGCGCCGAATTAAGTTACACGAGCGTCGATTCTGCCTCTTTATCGCTTCTCGCTCGCTCTTGTTCGTTTCGCCGTGAACAGCGTTGTATTTTCGCGGGAAAATGCGTGCGCGTTCCAAAGTTTTCTCCAGCCCTCCCCCCTCCTCCTCCTCCTCCTCCTCTACGGCGAACATTCCCCGGAGCGTTCTAATCGACGCCCGCGGTAATCCGATCCCACCGACGGACTTCGTCCCACGGACGACGCAGGAGAAGCAGCGGACGGAGCAGCCTCGCGGGGTGAGAGATTCGGAAATCGAGTTAATGGCGACGCAGCACCGCGCGCTCACTCGGGCTAATTCGCGCGAGGCGAGAGCGTGCGAGAGCGTGCGAGAGAGAGCCGAGGCACGATTAAATCGCGGGCGAATGCCGATCTGAAATTACACCCGGCACGCCGGCATTGCCGGATCGTGTCGCCTCGGATTACGGCTGCGTTTCTGTCTTACTTGTCTTACCGGCGACGACAATGTAATACGGGGGAACAAGACACCGGGGGCGGGCGCGAGGGGTGGCATGCGGACACGGAGGAACGCCGCCGTTCCTTCCCTCGAGTCCCACGACGACGCCTCGACGCGCAACGTGAGAGCGATACGTCCACCAGGAAAAAGTCGCTTTGCGCTCGCCGCGTCCCGAGTACATCGTCGTCGTCGTCGTCGTCGTCGTCGTCGTCGTCGTCGTGGCCGCCGGAACGCGCTTTCTCGCCGACGACGCACTTCCCGCGCTTCCCCGAAAATCTCCACGCTCGTTCACGCGAGTTCGCTTTCAGTTGGTTTCGCGCTTTCCGTTTCGCGTCGCTCGCGAACGGAATCGATGTGAAAATTTCGGCAAATGAAAATATTACTGTTTACCAAAGTGCGCTTTCCTCGGCCGCTGCGAGATTAAACGCGGCCTGTAAATGCGAGTAATCGCGTGCTCTACGTGTTTCAGCACACATCGACACGGCGGGCGGCCGCCGCCGTGAATTCGCACGGGACTCTAATTTCGCGCCGCCGCAAACTTGCCAATTCTCGCCCGTTCTCGCGCGTTCTTTCCGTCCTACCCCCTTTTTCCCCCCCCGGCTCGGCCCGAAGGCAAGCGCGGTTATTAATCGCTTCGTGCGAGATAAGCTGTCCCGCGGACGAGTGAGGGGAGGGGATCGTCGGGACGCGTGCGCGGGCGCGTTGTTTTTATCTCATTTGATAAATTGGTGTAAGGATAACAATGGCGCAACCATCTCGGATTGCCGCGCGACGATCCGTGTAATAACCGTCCCTTTAAGCGCGAGCGAGAGCGTCGCAATCGCGATATTAAACGTACCCCCCTCCCCTTCTCCCTTCCACATATTTTACATTATATATATATATATGTACGTATACGTCACACACACACACACACACACATAGATATACAGATACATGCAAAGAGTGTGTGTATATTTTGCATTCATTCATACGGGATGGCTAATTCCTAATGGAAACAAGAGTATCACCTAGAAGCTAAAAGCCAGAGGAGCTTTAGGGCAATCAATCATGCAAATTGCAATCGCGGCAAAATCTCGGGACTCCGTTCACGATTCCATATGGTAATGTCGCTAATGCACCGATCGCGTATCAGCGGATATACGCGGTGCCTCTGAAAATCGCGTCTCACGCGGCCGCGGATATTACAGCGCGAACGAATAATAACGATTAAGCGCGTCGACGATTGATTCGATAAGCGACGCTGTAAGCAATCGGAGGCCTAGAGAGAGTGATTAAAATTCGAGCCCGGCAAAACGGGCAACTGCCGTTCCCAGCCAATTTCGCGTGCGGTTCGCTATTAATATTATTATTGTTGTTATTATTGTTATTATTACCACCATTATTATTCTCGTGTAGCGAGAAGCCCCGGTTTCTCGTCGTAATTAAAGCTGAAACGAAGCGCTAGGAAAAAAAATGCGAGCGCCCGCCGCGTGTCACGAGTCCGATTTGCGTCACCGACGAGACACGACTCCCGGTCCCCTCTCTCCTCTCTCCACTCCTACCGCTCCTCTCCGTGCACGAAACCGCGGCACACCCTGTATATCGCGATATCTAGCGCAGGACGAGCGCAAGCTGGGCCCCGATACAATGGCAATTATTTATTAACAATTAATTGCTTCGTATCGATTCGCGGGCGAGCTACTTTTTTCTCTCTCCTCCCCCCCCCCTTCCGCCTCTCTGCCCTGACGTTTCGCAATTGTTAATAAAGCAGCGGGGCGATTACCTACTTTGCGAATGGAAACGTCGCGCGCGCGCTGAAATATCGCCGCGGACCCTTCAATTTTGCAACAGCAATCACAATTATTCTGCAAATGCAACGATAAATATGCAGAAACATTTATTTAACGCTGCTAGTTTACTAATTAACCGTGGCGAAGGGAGCTGCGCCGGAACGGTGGAGGGCAAGAGGGCGGGGTATTTCACATAAAACGCGAACGCTCGCGAAAAGAGAAGTTACATGCCGCGCGGGATACTTTATCGACTCATCGGCCGCGGTAATAATTGATAAGGTTCATTATCGAGATGGCATCGATTTGTTGCAAACGCAATACACGGGCCCATTAATTAAATATCGCGCACGATAACGTTAGCGAAACGGTTTTCTGCGCCGCGCCGCGTTGTCTGCGATTTAACGGCGGCGCGGCGCAATCGAGAACGAATGCATATCTTATCGCAACGTTATTAATTATCGCGCGCGCGCCGTCGGCGGGAACAGACTCCGCGAGATACGGCCCGGTCCGTCGCTCGAATACGCGCGGAAAAAGTCGTCGTCCCGAGACGAGCGACGAGCCAACTCTCGATCCTCCCCTCCGTCCTGCTGCTCCTTTTTCCACCATATTTCCCACCCATTAGCCTCTTCTTTCGGCCGCCTTCTCTCATTAGCAGCTTCCAGAGTGACGAAAGTCGCGCTTTTAATCGACAGGAAGGGACGGAAAGAGAGAGAGAGAGAGAGAGAGAGAGAGAGAGAGAGAGAGAGAGAGAGAGAGAGAGAGAGAGAGAGAGAGAGAGAGAGAGAGAGAGGGTGAGGGTGAGAGCCGTCCGAGTTTAACGCGATTTTACGCGACGCGATCAAACGCGGCTGTGCCGTTTATTATTTCATCGTAGACCGCAACGCGCCGCGCGCGCGATTATCGCGCGTTTTAATATCGCGCGATATTAAGCCCTTTTTGAAAGGCCACTCAAAGAGTCGTGGAACGGAGGCGAGAGGCGTCATAAGCCGGGATTGTCGACACGGTACATACATCGTCACGCTCTCTCTCTTTCTCTCTCTCTCTCTCTCTCTCTCTCTCTCTCTCCTCTCTCTCTCTCTCTCTCTCTATCTCTCTCGCTCGCTCGTAGCCGCCGGCTTGACCGTCGGTGAAATGCAAACGCGCGCACCGGCCATTCGGCACGGAGCACGAGGGGCGGAGGAGGAGGAGGAGGAGGAGGGGGTAGGGCGTGAGGATCCAATCAAATTAATTATCGTTCGTTGTTAATTACCGCGGCTTGACCGATAAAACGCGGCCGCCCGTAATCCGGCCGAGCCGCGGAAAAACGGGACGAGGAGGCGCGAGAAAAATGGGAAAAAATCAAAACCGACCGGACTTTTTCCAGGGCGAGGTGGGGCGGGGGGAGCGCGCGTTTACCGGCGCGAGGACGCGTCTCCTCGCGGCTGCGAGGTAGCGACTCGCGAGGCGAGAGCCTCCTCGCTTCCTCGCTAACGATGTTACATCACCGGTGCGTGACGATGGCCGCACGCAGGCTGTTTGACGAGCACTTCTCTCTCGCTCGTTCGATTCTTCCGCGAGATCCTCGTGACGCCGAAAATCTTCGCCTGCGCGGACAGATGAACGAAGGAGCGCGCTTCGTTTCGCACGGACGGAATTAATTGCGGTCGACGTTTCTTTCTCTCTCTCTCTCTCTCTCTTTCTCTCTTCGCAAGAGCCGAGCAAGATCGGGCTGAGTGCCACGCGCGACGACGGAAACGCTCTTCCACGAGACAGTGGCTGACAAGAAGATACGAGCGCGCCGAAGAAAGAGGGAAAAGAAGAGGCAGAGAGACAGAGAGAGAGAGAGAGAGAGAGAGAAAGAGAGAGAGAGGAAATCGCAGGATTCGTCCGCTTCCGACGATTTTCCGCGGCCGTCGACGTTAGGAAGGAGCACTCGGCGCATTCTCCCGTAGGACTGCATCGGAATCGACTTTGTTTTCCCAAACAACGAACAACGACCGACGGAGGATTAAGGGCTCTCGGCTACTTTCTCGGCGAGGGCCAGCCCGCTAGCCTCAGGATTAAGCGGCGAAATCGTAGGATCGATGTCCCGCTGGCCCTTGAAATTTCGCACGGTGCTTTTAAATCGCGAAAGCGCCATTCTACCGCCATCTACGCGCCGGCGTGGAGAACTGTAATCCGGCGCGGGCGACAAACACTTTCGAGTGCACAAACACTTTGCGCGCTCCCTCTCCCTCTCTCTCTTTCTCTTTCTCTCTTTCTCTCGCTGTCTGTCTGTCTGTCTGTCTGTCTGCCCGTCTGTCTCTCCCTCTCTCTCATTCTCCTTCTCGCTCCCGCCGCGATGGCGCGCCCGAAAAAGCTCCGCCGCGCGAAACTGTCGGACCGTAAAACCGTGCGCGTTGCGTCAACGCGTGTCTGATGAAGAAGAGTCGCGCTCGCTCGCGCGCGAACTCTCCGTCCGCGATCATTTGCTTTGGCGATCATCCATCTTGGCGCTGATCGCGCCCGGACATTTTGATACATTGAGACGCGCGCGTGGTAGCTCACGATGTCGCGTGTCACGCTTCACTACCATTCAGATGCAAATTTAGATAACGAGCATTAAGGTCGTCGGGTTTGCGGCTGCGAAGGGAGTCGCGCGGGGCTGCTCGGAAAAGCGTCGGCCGATCTGTCGACATGTCGCGGGCGTCGAGCAATTGGAGCAGATCGCGCGATTCCGCGCGACGAGCGGGATATTGCGTCGCGAGTAATGCTGTCCGGCTGGGAGGGGGAGGAGAGGTTTTTCGCGCAGCGCTGCAATTTGTTTTTCACTCACCGCACCGACTCGTCGCCGCGCGGCGCAGCGCGGCGGTTGCCGCTCGCAGAGAAAAAAGCAGACACGGTGTGTCTTACCTGCAACAGAAAGCAAAGAGAAGTCGTGTTATTGACATGGCCGAGAATGATCAAACTATCGTCTTAAAGCTAGCCGCCGCCGGCGTCGGACAAGCCGAGCGGCGATTCATCGCGACGTCAGATGGATTAGCGAGGGATTTCGAGAGAGAAATGCGTGGTGCCTCTCGCTCTCCCCGTTAGTCGTTCACGGAGACGTGCGATGGCCGCGTTGAACAAATAAACAGCGCTTCCACCTGTCCGGCTCTTTGATCGAGGCCTGTCTCGGGAGAGCGGGCAAGCTTGAAAGATTCATCGGAATGCGGGACGAAGGGTGCGGGGAGCAAATTTTGCGGTCCGCATGAGCGCGTTTGCTGAAAGTAGAGAATATCTCGACGGCTCGACAGATATCGCGATAGCGAAAATTGGCCGAAAATCAGGCCGTTATAAAACATGTCACTCGCCTCCGCCGGCGTCACGACAGCCTCGGGGCGGCAAGAATGTAACAATGACGTATGGAATCGCGGCGAAAGGTTGTTACACGAAATATTACGCGCGTCGAGGTCCGATAAACGAGAACGGGATGTGTCGGCGCCGAAAGGGCAGCGTGAAATCTATCCGAATAACATTTAACCCTGAAACCTCAGGATGGACGAAAATTCACCCGGTGATATTCTTTAACTGCTGCCTCTGGATAGCAGCATATCACACAGCGTGTCCTGCTGGGAATTATCACGTTACATGATTTTACAGTTCACGTACACTCAGAAAAAAATAATCCAAAAAGAATTATGGGTGAAATTTCAGCCGCGCTCTAGTCCTAGTAGTAAGGGGCAGTAACAAAAGTGTCCTGATATTAAAAACATCCTAATGTTAAAAATATCCTAATGTAAAGAGGGTTAGAGGTTAACTTAAAGGAAAATATCCTCCTGTAAAAAGGATGCAAGCAGGAAGATGGGCGGCGAACAGCCGCGGCTGTTCGGAAATCGTGAATATTTCGTAGAATTATTTCATAAAATTGCATTAACCGATCGCTGACCGATTGTCGCCGCGTGTTGCACGTCAAATGGACTGATCCATCGGACACTCCAAGACCTCGCCGTCGGCCGTCGATTACCCCACCGACCCTCACCGGCGAGACAGCGGACCTCGCTCGTTCCCGCGACACAGGTGAGCGCGAACAGAAGCCGAAGAACGACGGTGGGGAGGGGGAGTGTAGGAAGAAGTATACGCGGGACAAACAAGATGATTGTACCAATTAGTGGCGCAATGCTGCGCACGCGAGCACGTTCGCGCGTGAAAAAAATACCTGCGGCGCGCTCTCGAGAGTCGTCACGATCACAATTAGCGATCATTAAATGTGACTCGCGGCAGCGGCGGCGGCCTTCTCGCATACATTTGCCGAGATTTACGACTGCTTTGCTCGCGCCGATCGCGCGAGTGTCGGCCGCATTTCTGAAATACCGGAGAGACCGGAAGGAAACTGTTTCCTCACTGGCGAGTCCATCGGTCTGCGCTGATATACATAGACTTTTGACGGAGACGAGAGGAGGCGGTCGCGTTCGCAGTTGTAAATAATACAGGAGGAGAGCAAGGGAGGAAAAGAGAGGGATAATCGCTCGCTCAAGAGAGACCGGCGCGGTTTAGCATCAATCATTGCGCGCGACGCGCAAAACTTTCGCGGGAGAAAAACGTTCGTCCCCCGCCCCCCCCCCGTTCGGCGAACTCGCAATTCTCCGCGCTTGAAAAATCTCGCTATGCGAGCGAAAGAAGCGCTCGACCTTAATTGTTACGGCGTGACTGAAAGCAGCGCCATCACGAATTGCGACGGACGGCGGTGTCGACGCGTCACGTTGAGTTCCTTCCACAAGGGGATAAAAATCGCGATCGATACGTCGAAGAGGCTTAATTATTCGCACTTTGGCCACGGCGAAATCGCGCACTGTCTCCAGCCGAGAAAAGAAGAGAGAGAGAGAGAGAGAGAGAGAGAGAGAGAGAGAGAGAGAGAGAGGGCGCGCGAGAAACGGCCGTCTCGCTTCTCCTGAGCGGAGAGAAGAGCGGGTAGGTGCTTGTCTCTTTCTGGGCGCGCGCTCCCTCTCGTAATTTGCGCGCATCGAAATAATCTCAAGGCAAGAACGATCGGCGTGACGGCGCCCGCCGTCGTAAATCACACCGGTCGATCCGATCGCGAGCGCCGCGCCGCGCCGCGCCGCGCCGCGCAGCGCGGCGTCATCCGTCTCTGACAAAGTGCGAACCCGCCGAGGGATCTTCCGCCGCCCCGGCAACTTCCGCCGCTCGTTATTTACGGGGCTAGATTGGCGGGACTTGGGGAAGCTCGGGTTCCAGCGCGAGAGGCGTGAGGTCAGGATCGCAAATTGATCTCGGAGAGAGCTCGGCGGGCGACGCCGACGCCGACGCCAACGCCGACAGCGGCGTCGCCTTTTATCGCCGCTCGCCCGCCACCCCCGATGTACGCTTCCTTCCTCGCGCGCGCGCGCGACGAAAGTAATTTTCTTAGACCGCTATCGCTCGTGTCGCTTAAAAAATGCATCGCCCGGAGAAATCGATGCGTTATCGGGAGAGACGTTACGCGCGCGTACAGCAATTTGCGAAATGGCGCTCGCTGCGCGAGGGGGGAGGCAGAGGCTCGCTGATGTATAGGGTTCGCGCAACCCCCGGATCGTAAGTCGAGCCAGCGCTCGCTCGGTCCTGTTAAAAAAAAAACAAAAACAAAGTTCCCCGCGGCAATGTCCATTTGCGTGCGACGGAATTCCGAAATTGTCCCCTCCCCCCAACCTCACGACACGACGGGTTCCGCTTTCGCGCGTTTGCTCTCGACGGGGGATGCCGCGCGAGAGTGCGGGGCAGCCCTTCGCTCGGCAAGTTACCGTTTGGGACTTTCTTCGCAGCCGAGGAGGCCGCGCGCGGGCCTCTTCCTTCCGTCCTTCGGCGGAAGTTTCGCCGGGCAAAACTCGACGCCGAGTTTGTTGCGCGGCCGGCCGCCGATGAAAAATCGCACGGCTCTTCGGGAGCTCGGCGGGGCTCGCTCGCCGACGACGGCCGACGCGAGTGCAATGAAATGTTAAAGCGATTATTAATCGCGGCAAGAATGGGACGCGACGCGGCGCGGCTTAGATGGAGCCCCCCCCCCCCCTCCAACCGGGTGCGCAACCGAGGGTGCCGTAGGTCAGGCGTGAATTCTTCATGTCCGGAGCCCGTGTTCTCGGCAGACACCGCACTCTCCCCCCCCTCCCCGTTCTGCCTTCCTCTGACAATCCTGCGGTATGTTAACGTCACCGTGCGCGAGAGCCCGAGTAAATTTCCGCGTCTCCCCGCGGCCGCCGATCGTCCGGAATGGCGGCTGGTCCCGCGTGACTTCGCTCGGCGAGCGAGCTGCTTTGTGCCCCCCCCCCCATCCCGTCGTGGCAGACTAATCGAGCATCGTCCGGCGGAAAATATACCGCGCGTCGCTCCTGAGAGCCTTAGGCCGGACTTACTTCTGCGTCTCTTCTCGCGAGAAACGCGGAAACCACGCGCGGGCTGCTTCATTTTTTCCCCACCCTCTCCCTGTCTGGGCGCGCGGTGAACGTTTCATCCCCGATAATCGGCCGAGTTTAATCGCGTCGCGAGATTAGCCCGGCTCGCGGCACTTTCCGGGACACGCACGAGTCCCACCGCCGCCGCCGCCGCCGTCGTCGTCGTCTGAACCCGCCGGACTCTGAATCTTTGATAAAGAAAGCCGACGGCGATGTTGAACGATGGTCCGCTGGCGCGGGTCAGATGTTCGCGGAAACCACAAACGTTTACCGCTTCAGTCACGTACACGTTGATCGCGCGCATAATGGCCCGCGCTACAAGGGCCGGCTAATTAACGGATACATCGCTAATTGGGCCGAGGCATGCGATATGAAGGCGGGTGACGTTCCCTCGCTGGTTCCTGCGGCGCGGAAACTGCATTTCCAGCGTATACATTCTTAACTCGGCCCGCTCGAGCTCGCGCGATATCGAGTCGATTCCGCGAACGTGTTTCTATCGTCAATCCCACGAACTTATTCCCCGTCGCAGGACACGATCCAATTGCGGCGGACGGTCGAAATGAGCGAGCTAAAAATAGCAATCTCTGAACATTCTTATCATCCCCAAATGCGAAGAGCGAAATACTCGACATGGGATAGATTTGTATTTAAAGGCCGAGGCAATATCGCGCCGAGGCATATCGGTACTTTTATCATACGACGGGGGAGAATGAAGGAAGCCTGATCTATATAAGCCGTCGCGAGATCATGCCTGACGACGTTTTGTCGAATCGATCGCGAACGCGGATTTTCTCCGCCGCGACTCTCGCGACGCTCTCAGATTCACCGAAGTAGAAAGGAGCACTCGCTCTCGCGACGACACTCACCGGCGCGACTGTAAAGATAAAAAATCCTCGAGAGTGTTCGATTAATAACACGTCTGCTTCTCCTTCCGAAAATCAACGGGCGACTTCGACCCGGGAAAACCGATCTTTTCCTCTGGCAATCGGTTTTTCAGACCGATTCTCTTCCGCTCGATTTCTCTACTAAATCGGTTCTTTCGCACGTTTATTAAACGAAACAACACCGATGAATGCACACTAGGAAAAATGTATCGTTGCGTGAACCCAAATTTTGTTGTAACAACAAAATAATTTGGTTAAAATATGCCCGACGAAACTGTTTAGTTTCTGTAAACAAATATCTTGTTTGATCACCGTTTGTTCGTGCAACGTAATACTTTTGTTATAACAACCAAAAAGCTCTAACTATATGAATTTTGTTAAAAGTGCTATAATTTTTTCTTAATATATAAAATCTAAATTTTAGTGCACAGAAAGACAAAATAGTATCCACTGGGCATTATTTTAGTTTATGTAAAATAATATTTCGTTATTATGCAATTTTTATGGATAAAAGAACTAAAATGCTTAATTTTTATATACCAAGTCTAAGAACAAAATCATTCGGTCCAGAGAACAAAGCAGAAAAATATATCCAGTTGAGACAACTAAATATTTTGTTATATAAAGCAAGATATTTGGTTGCTATTAAAAAATGCCTCAACTAAACAGCTTTGTTGGAGATACTAAACTTTTCTCCTAGTGCAATAACAGGTCCGAACCCGACTCTCCGTTGCAAAAAATCGGTTGCACAAAAATCACGCAGCAGAGGACGCGAAGAAAGAAAGAAAGAAAGAAAGAAAGAAAGAAAGAAAGAAAAACGCTCGGAGGAAAAAGATCGACTTTCCCGAGATCGAGTCGGCCGCATATCACGGGCACGTGCGTTTCCGCTCGGCAGTGGCGATCGAGCCGATCGATCGCGCATGACGACCATTGCTGGTCGCTGATCGCTGATCGCTGGCAGTCCGAGACGCGGAGGGAGAGACGGGTGCGTGCGTCAGCGCGCTGGCGGACCGCTGAGATCCTGCGAGATCGCGACCGAGAAATCGCGACGCGCTCTCGCCGAATTATCCCCGGGAGCGGAAGATCGGTTCCCAATAATCCGCGGCACGCGCATCTACATCGCGGAACGAGGCAATAAATACGGCGTTTACACGGCGATCCACCTGCACGGCGCTGCGACGCGACACGACGCGGCGCAGCGCGGCGCGGCCGTTTCTCCAGCGCTTCGCGAGACGGGAAGGGGCCGGGATAAATTCCTGGCCGGCGGCCAGTATTTCGGCTCGCCGAAGCCGTTTCGTCCCGATACAAATGGACGCCACCGACAAGCCGGGGAACTGCGAAACTACGAAACTACGCTACTAAATGGACCCACCGCCTCCGCAGCCGCCGCCGCCGTCAATGGCGGGATGCGAAAGAACGCGAACACGTGGCCGAGGATGGGGCTGGGAAATGTAGGGAGCAGAGGAGGGGGCTGACGATTAATGAACTCGTCGCGGCCGTTACGCGGGATCGCGCCGGGTCCATCGTTCTGTTATTGGCAGATACCGGCAAGATCGGCGCTTGTTTCAGCGTCTTCGTGGTCCCAACGGCTCTCGTTCGCTTATGGCCGACTGAAGACTGAAGAAGGGTCTTGGCGAGTTTCGCGACCTTGCGAGCTTGCGCCGCCGGGTAATGAGGCTGAATTCCGCAGCGAGCGCGAACGACCGATTGGAATTGGAGCGCGATAAGTTCGGCTCGTGCAGTCGAGCTTCGGCCTCGACTCGCCGCGGTACGCTTGCTTCCTGTGCGAGGATACGTTGACAAGAATTCGGGACGGTGAGTCCCGAAGGGGAAAGGATCAAAAAATCAAGCGGAGACGAGGGGAGCCGGCGCGAGACTCGTCGCGATTAACAAAAAGGAAGAAACGGAACTCTCTGAGGGAAAAAAAAACTGCCAAACGTCTCGAAACTCCGAAAGGGACGACGCGCGCGCGCGCGGGGGTGCGTAGGAACCGGCAGGCAGAAACCGCAGACTCGCCGTCGGCGGAAAGATTCCGACGACTCCGTCGGGCCGATCGAGACTCCGAGACGCAGAAACACGTCCGGGGCATCGAGAGCGGGGAAAATGCATCGCCCGAGAATCGCGAAAAAACGCACTCGCCTATGGGCTCGCCAAGTTCGTCCGGCGAAAACAAAGTGTTGAGCAACCTTCCGCCAGTGCCGACTGTGCCCAGGTCGGGCGAGAGCGGAAAATAACACGACGAACGAAGCGGCAGATTATAGGGCTCCGTCCCGGTTTCCAATCGCCCGATCCCACCGCACACCGCAAGTCTAACCCCCCTCCGGCCCCCCGCGAGTTCCTTCGCCCTGTCGTCGTCGTCGTCTTCTCCGCCGATTTCCAGATCGGCTGGCCGGTCGATCCGCAATTCGCGTTCTGCATGTCGCCGCGCAAATTTCGCGTAGATAATTCGACCGTCCGCGCCGGCTCTCCTCTCTCAGTCTCGACTCGCCACGTGTGGACAGGTGTGCGCTCGCGAGCGACTCGCGGCCGTGCCGATTGCGCGGCGAGCGCAATTTACGTGACGCGTTTCCACACGAACGGCGGGGACCTGCCGAGCTATCCTCGCGAGCGAGCCGCCGCCGCGCCGGGGGAATTCGCGTCGGCGGTTTTGCCGTCAAAGAGAAACCGCAATGATCTCCGTACACGCGTTTAACGATAAGTGCGGCGCCGTGATCGGCGCGCGGCCTCGGCTGTCGCTCGCGTTCTCGTTCCGGGAATGCAAGAGAGCGCGCCGCTCGCGCTCTCGTTTCCCCGTTTGGATATTTGCGCTTCCGCGACGATAAAATCTCGAGGCTCTCCCCCCTTGTCCTTCTCCCCTTCTCCCCTTCCGCGGCCGCCTGGCGAAGAAAACGCGGACGACTGTTGCGTCACCGATCGCGTCATAAATCGCCGCTATTTGCGTCATTTGGCAGAAGAGATGAACGAGAGAGATCGGCGGCCCACGTGACATTCGCGCCACTCTGACAGCTGCCGCGGGGTACTCGCGATCGATACTATTAGTTTAACATTTGACAATTGCGCCATGTGGAGGCAACTCTGACATTTGAAAAGTTCACAGTGTCCCAAGTATAAAACGTGTCCGAGCAAGCTGCGGGTCGCAATTTGGTTGCAGCCGCTTCTCCTCTCCCCCTCTCCTTCTCTTTTTCTCTTTTCCTCTCCCTCTCTCTCTCTCTCTCTCTCTCTCTCTCTCTGCGTGTCTCTCTTCTTGACTAATCTCATGAGCCGACGACTATTAGAGATTAGAACATAGAGATTATTCTCGCCCTGTCCTCGGACTTTAATCTCGCGCGCAAAGTTCGGAGACTCTCGCATTTAATCTCGCATTCGACGAGAAATAAGGTCAAGCCACAAAAATGAAGAACTTTCTCCGCTCTTTTTTTTCCTCTTCACAAAAGATAAGATCGTTATCCCCGAAGACGCCCCGCCGCCGCGTGACGAGTGAATCACCGTCTGGAGAACAACTTCGCCAGCAGGAAGCGCGCGCGCGCGCGAGAGAGAGAGAGAGAGAGAGAGAGAGAGAAACTTCTTCATTTTCCAGATCAGACTTTAATTCTTCGAAGCCGGGAATGCTCCGGTCTTACACTCGAGGAATCGGCCGGCTACCGCGCGACTACCACCCGCAGTTACTACTCCGCCCTTACACACGACGAATTAAAGGATTACTCCTCTAATTTAAAAGACCAGCGCGTCGATGGTCCGCGCTCCAACTGCCAAATCCCAACTTGGGGAAAATGGGGAATCCTTTCGCGGCGGGGGGCAGGCAGATAAGATCATTATCCCCGCGGGAGGAGAGACCCACCCCTGCGAGCGCGCGCGACAAGTGAATCATCGTTTGCAAGAACAACTCTAACCGGCGAAACAACTCCGCTGGATACTCCCGTTAAGTAAATATGCACATGGAAGCGGATAATCCGGCTATCGCCGGCAGAATACAGGAGTATTTCGTCAACATGGCCGCCGCCGCCGCCGCCGCCGTCGTCGTCGTCGTCGCTACCGGCAAGTATCCCGCGCGCGATTTCCATCTGGTAGGAAAAAGGTAGCGCGAGCGAGTGATGACAAGGAGGTAGGTAGGTAGATGAGTCGGGGGGAGAAGGAGGACGAGGACACGTTTCCCAGGATCGGGCGTAGCCTCACGCGCGTCTCGGCGAAGTGAGACGTCTTAGCCGTCGACGGCGAATGGTCGTCGACGCGGAAGACGCGAGCGAGTCCTGTGGGAAGAACCGGGGAAGCTGAGATGACGACGAGAGAGAGAGAGAGAGAGGGAGGGAGGGAGGGAGGGTGACGAAGGATTCCGGCGAAGGAAAAGAGACATAAGCAGCGAAGACAAGGGCGGAGAGCGGCGCGAAGGCCCCGCGAGAAAGCGTCGTCTTATTTGGAGGCTGATTTGAAGCGAGCGCTTGCGAGAATTTGACATTTCCGCCAACTTTCCGAGGCTTACATAACCCTCGTCGCCTCCACCCTTGCTCCCCCCTGCCCAACCGTCTCGCCGTCATCCTCCTCTTGCCGTCTCATTTTCGAGCCGCGAGAGAACGCGCACCTCCCTTTCCGACGTCGCCGGGGTTCCTCTCGAGGAAGAAACGACGCGGCGCGGCAGAGAATCTCCAAGTACCCGGCGCGAGCTTTGATCGCGGAACAGCTGTCATTTAGACGGCGCTTATAGATAATACGGATCCGTATTCGCGCGCGCGCGCGCGCGCGACCCACATTTAGCAGCGGGTCTAATTCCGCCGAGCCGCGCGCGCGACGACCGACGGTACAGTCGCGCACTGAAAATTACGCGCTCACCACCTGTGACCCTGCCATCTCCTGCCGAAAGCGTCTCGCCTATTGGTCTCCTTACAGATCGATCATCCCCGAGATTGCGAACAGCGACAGGAATTAATCGCTATTATTCCCTCGTCTCCCGACGAGCTTCTCGACGAAATCAGATTCGACAGATCAAAGAGAGAAGCGGCGTACTCGTGAGCGGAAAGATCCGCTGGCACTCCGGGGGGGGGGCTATCGGTATTATTATCGGTGCGCGAGTGCGCGTCCTTAAAATTAAAATCAACGCGCGTGCGCGTCCGTGCGCGCAAAAACGCATCTCTCTAAATAGACGCATATTCGATTCCCGGCAAATATTGCGGCGACGCTGACGAGTAAATAACCTCGGGAAACGTCAGGCGCCGATTTGCTTCCAAGTTTTTATAGTTATTTTTAATGTCGAGATATAAAGAAATCTGTCGTAATTTTTACATTAAATTAATTGTCTCAATTTTTTCGAAATTTAGAAAGTTCTTTGTTTATTCCCTTTTTGTTCATTTCTTGTTCATTTTTTGGTTCAGATTTTGATGTCGAAATGAGCTTGTTTGCTGGATAATGAGCCGAAAGATTATCCAACGTCGAGTGTAGCGTAAAACTGAACTGAACTTTTTCGACAATGACGTCAGGCATGTCAGATCCGCCATTTCGAATTTTACAAAATGGTTCTGACTCATAATCGGCGACATGTGTGTGCAAATTTCAACAAATCAGATATATATATTTTTAAGAAATATTGTTTTAAATATGTATAAAATAGTGTACTCGTGCAAAACTTGAAAAATTTCGAAAAAATTGAAAAAATTAATTTAACTAATAAAAATGATGACAGATTTCTTCGTATTTTGACACAAGAAATAACTATAAAACATTGGAAACAAATCAGCGTCTGACGTTCTCCGAGGTTTACTTGTGAGAGGCAGCGCGCGCGTATGGTGCGAAAGGTGCTCCATACGATTTATACGATAAACAAGCAGACGAGATCGCTTCAATCGCCATCGGAGTTGCAGCGGACGACCCTTGTATGAATGATTTTACTTTATTATTGGGTCGACTCATTAACGAATTGACACTCATGGCCGCGCTCCGATAACGGCATTATCGGCACTCGGCCGTTTCACCCGATGGAAACGGTCGATCGTTACAGTTTTAATTTCCCGCTGTATCTTTCCATCTGAAACGGTGACAGAGAAGCGACGCCGAGACTGGGGAGGGAAAGAGGGTGCAAGGAGGGAGGACGAACGTGTTTTCAATACCTTCAAACGGCAACGAGATTTTCCGAACGTTCGCTAAATCCGGAAATATTCTTTCGTCGCGCGTGCGGACGCGTTCTGGAAAAGAACTCGGCGAACGAAGATCGCACGGATCGCGCCGGCGCTCCGCCCACCCCCTCTCCCCACGTGGAGGAAAAGAAAAGAAAGGAAAAAGGGAAGAGAAAAATCCAACGGCTATATAAACCCGATGGAAAACGACCGTCAGCTCGTCGCTGATAAATATATCAACGCTCGGACGAATAATCGGCTTCTCGTCACGCCGACGATTCTCGCGAGTCGTCCGCGCGGAAACGGCACGCGGAACACGTCGACGTCCCTTCCGTCCGGTGGCGCGGCGCACAACGGCAACAAAGTCACGGCACATCCCTCTCGCAAGAAGAGGACGACAGCCGGGCACCGACGAGGGGATGGAAAGCGTGCTCTGGCAAAACAATCAATTATCCGGGAAACTTTTGAAAGCGATGGGATCTCGGGGCGGCTCTTTCTTTAGCCGAAAGCCGATTCCCGCGATCAGTTTCGAAAGGGGGTGGCTAAAAAGGCCGGAGAGAGGGAGAGACAAAGAGAGAGAGAGAGAGAGAGAGAGAGAGAGGGGGGAGAGACACACAGATGAAGGGGAGCGGAGAAGGGGAAAGGGCGCGAGAGATCGGCTACTTTAACTCGAGTCTTGGAAAGTTCTCCGTACGGACAAGCAGCCCCTTCGCTTTCTCACCCCCGCCGACCAGTTTGCCACCCTGCGCTCCCGGCACCCCCGCCCCCCTCCCCCCGCCTCGCTTTCCCGCAAGGGTGAGAGAATTGATTCGTGTTCCGTACTTTTCGCGATTACAACGACTGCCGAATATAAATCGACGGAAACGCCGGCGAGAGAGAGAGAGAGAGAGAGAGAGAGAGAGAGAGAGAGAGAGAGAGAGCGGAGGGGAGGGGGGAGCAAGTTTCTGTCTCGGGCGAGAGCGCGCCCGGCGGCGAGATTTAATTGCGAACCACGAGGAGCCGTGATCGAGGTGCGCTCTTTTTCCTCTCTCATGAGAGAGAGAAAGAGAAAGAGAGAGAGAGAGAGAGAGAGAGAGAGAGAGAGGAAGGGAGGGAAAGGAGATTCCGACGCGGTGTTACACGACGAAAAAGCTAAGTCGAATTGGAATTTTCCTCGCGTTTCCGCGTCATTCACAACGACTCCCCGCGCTAATCAGCACACCGCATACTCGCCGAGCGATGTTTTCGCTGCGTCCGCGAAAAGCACGCGAGGTAGACACGCACATGCACGCGGTGACCCGGTTTTCGACGGCGCGCGAGCGAGTGTCTTCGAGGCGGAAAGCGCCTGACGGTGAAAGCGGAGAGACGGTTAAGCGCACTCGTGCTCCCGTAACACCGGTCGTTACGCGAGACGCGTGTCCAGAACTAAAGTTTGCCTACGTGCTCGTTCAAGGTATACGAGCGGCACGCTACCTCCGCCGACCGTCTATTATAGAAGCGGGGGAGAGGCTTTCCCTGGTTTCACCCGTCTCGATAGCTCGCCCGCGGAAGCATTCAGTCGCCACCGAGCGCTCCGAGATCCTTCCGCGCTGGCCGCGATGTCGATTACGGCGCTCATTCGTCGGGTTGCTCCAAAGCGCCCCGATCGGCGCGCTTCAGCGGGGGAAAAAGTTCGATTGAGATAACGCGGCGATGAGTGAGACCAACGGATTTCCTCCATGCGCTCAATTCGCTCTTAAGAACCGGGAATTCTGTTTCCTTCAACCAAAACGCGCTTGCTTCGTTTCACTGACTCGCACACACGCACACACACACACACACATACACAGAAAGGCGCGTTTTATCTTCGCGTTCAGCTTTCTCCGATAAGGGCGAGACTAGACGAGGGTCGAATAGCTACGCTTCGCTCGTTGTTAATTTGGTAAATATATAGAAAAGGGTTTTACACCTCACCGATTTTTTTTATTTTGAAATATGTTATAAGGGATGAAATTCTGAGTGACTTTTCCTAATACAATTACACGGGGGTCGCTTATAATCTCTGAGATATTTGACTTTTTAAAGTTTCATAATTGTACGTTGAAGTATATTTGAAGTGGACAAGCAGTTTTTTTTTCATTCACTTTAAATATAGGAAACAGTACACATAAGCGGGAGAGGGGCTCCGCCCCTCCCCAAACAAATCCTCTAATCTAACCTAACTTATCGCATCTTTATATATTTTTGGACATTGTTGAGAAAAGTTCTCTTAAGATCTGTTACCTAACTCAACTTAATTTATTATAATATCTGCATATAATTAGGTGTTGTGGCTTTTAAGGAGATCTTTTCTTCAACCCATCGCCCAACAATATATCAAGATGTAATAGGTTAGGTTAGGATTCTTTTGGGGAAGGAGTGCGCTGGTGGAGGGGCGAAGCCCCTCTCCCGCTTATATGTTTACTGTTTCCTATATTTCTATGTATACACTATGCTTGGATTAACTATCTGGATTGTACTGTAAATCAGCTTATGATATCTGAAATTTAACATCAAATTTCCAAAACTTCAAAGTCCAATATCTCGGAAACTATAAGCGACCCCCATATAGTTGCATCAGGAAAACTCACTCAGAATTTCATCCTTTATAACATATTTCAAAGTGAAAAAAACCGGCGAGGTGTACCCCTTTCTATATATTTACCGTTAATTTAAGCGAAGCTCCGCCAAGCGAGTTCACGACTTTGCGGTCATCGTCGCGGCGAACTGCGACCGGCTGCAGGACCTTCACACACGCGCGAATTCACCGAGATCAGCAGGAGCCGCTAACGCGATTCCAGCCTAATTGGCCGCCCGCTTCGCCGCGCGCCGATGAAACGGAATCCGCGAAAATACGCGGCGAGACGCGTTTAATATGCGCGGCGCAAAGTCGGAGAGTGCCTCCTCCGCGTCTCGCGGTTAAGCGCCAGCCCTCTCGATTCACCCGCGGCCGATTTCGCACCCCCATCGCGGATGACTCGCGATTCCGTGACGGCGCGGGAGTTACATTGTCGCGGAACTGCAATTACATCTGTCGCGTTGTCTGCACATTTTCCCGTATCGTCCGAGCTTCCGACACGTGCAGCATCAATAATCCTCGTGTAAATCGCAGAGACGTTTCTCCCTCTCTCTCTCTCTCTCTTCCTTTCTTTTCAAAGTCGTCGGATTGAATGACGGTGCGTGTCGGCGAGGGTAAAAAAAAGTGCTTCGCCAGAGCGGCACGGAGATTGGACGTACAATTATCTCAGCGGGACGTAAATCACTGGCGATGCGAGCGTGAGCGAAAGAGAGCGAGAAAGCCTGATAAGATATTCGGAAAATTGAGGACGGATGTGCGCCGAATCGGCGAGCGGGCGGGCCGACAATGGGTCGAAAAACGCCGTGGCCCGGCGAGCGTTTGGTACATTAAGCACGTTCGCGCCGCTCCATACAATTCGTTGAAGACCCTTTAATTGCCGCACGCGCGTCACCGACGAGAATATCGCGCTAACGCTGAGAGCAGCGGCCATTCGCTCAAACCAAAGGCGCGCGCGCGCGCGGCGTTACTTAACGCGCTCAGTGCCGATGTTAATCACACTTACGACGCTCATCAGCGCGCTAACGATCGGAATGTATGGCTCGAGTGTCATCGTGGGAGGAAATTTGAAAAGTTAACGTCTGAATGGAGACATTCACGCCGGACAGAATTATTCCCCGAGCTTTGGCGAGAAGAGAGAGCGCGGCTGGCGCTGAGCGGACCGACTAATCTCGGCCCGTCCGGAAAGCCGAGGCGCGAGAAAGAGAGAGAGAGAGAGAAAGGGGGAGGGCGGGAAGGGGGAAGAAGAGAGTCTTGAACCGAGTCGGGGAAGATGGCCAGAAGTGCCAAGGCGATCTTCCCAAAGTGCGGACTCGCATCAATTAACGTCAAAACTCCGAAGGGGCCCCTCAAAGGAAAAACGGTCGGTCCATTATTCGCACGGCGCTCTCTCTCTCTCTCTCTCTCTGCTTCTCGCTCTCGCTCGCCTTGTCTTCCTCTCGGCCGACGCTCTCGACGCGGCTTCGTCGGATCCGGGTGTAGCCGCGTTCTTAACGGCCGGCTCTCGGCAGGCAATAATCCAAATGTGCAACTTTCGCCTCGATTCTAATTGGGTGAGTCGCGCGATCGCGATCGGAAGTACACACTCGCTCGACTTCCGCCAGGCTCACTACGAAAGGGGGAGGAAGGGGGTATAACCGAGACGATCCGACTCGAGACTACAGGATATAAAAGATGGGACGCGCTGTAGAAGAAGCTGAGAGAATAAATTTCTGAATTGCTCATCTGAGTCTCCCTCTCGCTCCGAAGAATGACTAATTAGCCCCGGCTGCGAGGACGAAAGAGAGATAGAGAGGATGAAACGGAGGAGAAGAAGGATGCTGGTTCCGCGAGTGGCGCGAGCTTCCGCCTTCGTTCGTCTCTCGTCCCGTCGCCTCCGGCGACGAATCGAGAGGGTGCGGCGCGGCGCGGCGCGGCGATGTGCGTTCTGTCGGCGGGAATCGGCCTAGCGAAAATAAGCTTAATCTCGCTGAGTGAAATCGTTGCCAAATGTAATGCATCTCCTCGTCGGCGAACGAGGGCTTTCCCTCCTATCGATAGATCCGCGAACGCGGAAGGTTGCCGAGAACGGGAGGAGAAAAAAGGCCGGGAAGATTAAGAGAAACGCGCGGCGCAGGAGCGGAGTGTGGCACGAGGGTGGCACAAGGGGAGCCGATAGCGAGAAGGAGGGTGGCTGGCTGGTGGAGAGAGTCACGAAGGGGGGAAGAAGAGAGAGAGAGAGAGAGAGAGAGAGAGAGAGAGCCAGAATCCGCGCGCGCGTTTCAAATATTTTATTTCTGCTTGCGTTGGCAAAGCTCATAGAGAACGAGGACGCCGCCCGCACTTCCCACCCCCTTCTTTTTTGCTCCTTCCATCCCGGCACCGCCAATAAAATTCGGGACGTATGAAAGAGGAGGCCCGGTCGCCGCTGCCGCCGTCGCCGCCGCCGCCGCCGACACTGCCGCGCCGTCGATCTCCGATCGGCAGAAATCTCGCCAAAAAGGACCGAACCGCATCGCGGAGTCCATTTATGTCCTGTTTCATTCCGAGCACGGACTCTTCGATAAGGAAGATATCGGGGTGGCGGACGTGCCGCGCGGACGGACGCGGCGCGCTGTCAAATTTAATGCGCTCTGTGTTTAGCCCGTTCGGCTTTAGGGGCGGATTAAAGTTCGCGACTGAGAGCAGTCTCTCTGTTTCTCCCTCCCTCTCTCTCTCTCTCTCTCTCTCTCTCTCTCTCTCTCTCTTTCTCTCTCGGCGCTACGAATGATCCCTCGACTTATCCGTATGTCGATACGTTCAGCGGAAATGTGGAAGCGACGCGGGCTCATAATATCGTACAGCTCCGAGAAATTTATCTATAAACACCTCGTTTGAAATTTTAAATGAACAATAAAGGAAAAAGAGAGAGAGAGAGAGAGAGAGAGAGAGAGAGAGAGAGAGAGAGAGGGGGTGAGAAAACGCATCGCGAAAACACAACGTTGAAACCCTTTTCAAAAGTTCAAGTCGGATTTTTCCATTCTTAATCCACTTCCTAACGTTCCGCCGCACGAGCGAGGGGGTGGGGGGGGGGGAGGGAAGAGAAACGAGTATGGCGACGGATATAGCGTCCGGCGAGCTAATTAACAATCACGGCTCTGTTATTACCGCAGACACGGTGCGGATTTTACTTAATCACGATCGGCCGAGCGGCCGAGTGCGCGAGCGAATGACGCAATTATGCTCCGTTCATAATCGCGTTACGCGCGTATCGACTTTAAAGTTAACTCGCCCCGTAGCGGTGTATGACGCAACGCACCGCGCGCATAAACCATCCGCCACGACGGCGCAATTTTACCGAACATTACCGCGGATAATGCCGCACGAGCGCGCGATCGTTGCATAATTCAAGCCGCACGTGACACGTCGCCGAACGCCTAAGACAGGGGGGAAACAATTGCACGGCCGATCTTAATGAGGGCGTCGACCGATCCCCCCCGCCGCCGTCGCGGCGAAATCAAAACCGCAGCCCCAGGCCAGTCCGGCGATGCGGCTCCGTCCGGAGACGCGCGTTGACGAGAACGCGCGAAATTACATTTTCCATCACAGATGATCAGCTTCCGCCGCGAAATTCCATGAGATCCCGGTGAGAAATATATCGCAGCCGCGTTCCCGCTGGGCGATGTTTTAGCAGATGCGTCCTCAGACAGGCATCTCGGGGATCCATCGGCGCCGAATGATCACAAGGATCATCCTCGTCCGTAACTCGCGCCGACGCTCGCCGACGCGATTCGCGGTCGTCTCGCTGGAATCCGCGAGATCGGCGTGTCTCCAGCGCGTCCTCCGCCTTGAATCGGCACCATCTGCTCGCTCGACCGACATTCGCGCGCGCGCGAGAGGCATAGATACCTATCTACCTACCTAGCTGGCTAGCTGACTACCAGGAAACGGCGGGCTTGCAACATTTATGCGTTTACGTCGATCGCCGATATAAATACTGCACGACCTCGCTATAGAGCCGGCAGGCCGCTATTTACAGCGCGGGCGGCGCGGCGCGGCGCGAGACGGGGGGGATATGTCATTTCCTGCGAACTTTCGTCGCGACCTCCATGCACACTTATGGAGTGCCGCGCGCGCGGCTGTCGATAGCAGTTACGCAACGGAATGTGTGACGAGCGCGCGGCGGGGGAGGATTCGTTGATTCTCAGCTGTCGCGTCGGATTACGCGCCGCTCTTCGCGCGGATCGATCGAGCGGCGAGCGAACGCGGTTAAGTAATGACGATAATCACGGCTCGTTTATCCCGCGGAGAGTCTCATTGCTGCGGCGTTTAATCGGTGAGAAATACTCCGGCGAGCCGTGCCACGTGATCGAGGAGAGACGTCGTTTCAAGATTAACCGACGGCGAAACATCCGACACGTCGGACGTCTCAGCCGCGCGAGCGTCCCACTTTCGAGCGAGCGAGTCGCGTCCCGCGCGATGAAGAAATTAACTAATCGCTCTGAACTAAAAGAGCTGCGGCGACGCTCCTGCGAGGGGACTGGTGTGACCTGTCCCGAAGGATAATTCAATTTTTCTCGGCGTACACGACGAGCGTCTGCTTGGTCGCGCGCACGCTCTCGTTTTCTCTCCCTCTCTCTCTCTCTCTCTCTCTCTCTGCCCGCCCCTGAATCGCTTCGATCGTGATTACGATACGATTGGAAATGGCGAGGGCGGAATTGCATCAGAGAGCGTCGCACGATCCGCACTCGCGGACGGGCGCGGACGAGCGGGAGAAGGAATTTCGAACGCGAACGCGCGTGTCGATGACGACGTCCCGGCGCATCCTCGCGCGTCCAACAACAAGCGCTGCTGATGTCGCGCGAGAAAGGGATAGCTCCGGTTTAAAAATAAGCGGGTAAAAGCGCCGACGAGTGACGGCGGGCATAGGGGGAATAATTGGGCCGCGGGTAACCGGCAAAGTCGCTTAATTATTTAGCAGTGAAATCGAAGCGCATTTAGCATGCAAATGACTATCGAACCGCGCGGGGCCCCGGGTTTTACACCATCGCTGAATCCCGACATTTCCCGACCGATGTACCGACGTCCATCGCTCCCCAACCCTCTCTCTCTCTCTCTCTCTGTCTAACCGACTTGCCTCCCTCCCGCCGCCAAGCCCGCTGGGGTAAACGCGATAGCCGACAATTCGCGAAATTAATCTTTGTTGCGCAAAACTGCACGGCCGGCGGGATGAGACGGATCTCGAGGATCCGTCACGATCACCATATCGTTGAGAAGACATCCTTCAAGGGTTAAAGAACCACGTCTGGATCGCGCTGGATGTCTGTAAACGCGCTACCGAAGTACCGTGATGAAAATTGCGTTACAAAATTACGTTTCCGTTTACGATATTTTCGCAAAACTCAACCGCGCCGCCGTTGCAACACGCAGTTGTAACACACAAATTACGACATTAATAATAATAAGGCGAGGAAAAAGAAAAAAAACACAAGACGAGGTACCGCAATGTTTTCTAGCAAAAGGTCAAGCGTAAATCTTTGTAAACAAATATATCGCAACTTCCGGCACGCATCTACGGCCCGGGATTGCAAAAGTGTCGTCGCAAGTCTCGCTGCAATATCTTCGCCGGCTACCAAGGATACGCTCACTCGTAACAGCTGATTATGATCGCGCAATAAGAGAGTACCCTCCCGACGCGGGGGGGGGGGGGGGGCGCGCGCCACGTGTCGGCATTCCGCGTGCGCGCCATCGACGCGGCAATGAACATTTCGTTATCACTGTCATCTCGCGAGCTCGCGAGCGCGCCGAGATTGCGTTGCTCGACTTCCCCGAGCGACGCGCATTCTTTTTCGCCCCCCCCCCCCCCGCCACCCCATTCACCGCGCCGCTAATACCAGCGCCTTCTTCTCTCCCTGCGCCGCGCCGCTCCTGCGCGTCCTCCACCAGCCACGTGTACTCGCATCCGAGAAAATCCGATAATTCTTGCCGCAGCGAGAAACGCGACGGCGAAACGGTCGGACGAGGGGACGGGCGGGGGAATAGCGGAAGAAAAGGAGAAACGGAACGAGACAGAACGGCTAAAGCCAGGTCGTTTCCGCAACGAAGTTGGTGCTTTGCTCGCGGCTCCATGCATATAAACCCGCGCACCCTCGGCGGCACCCGCCCCCCCGCCCCCCGCTACGCTGCAACACGCCAGTTTGCACGGTAACCCCGCGCGAGTAACGTACATCTCTTCCGCGGTGATAAACAATTTTCTCGAGCGAGCTGATAGAGCACATCGGGAGAGCGCCCGTTAACGAGCGTGGCCGTAATGTATCTTCATTGTTAATTGTTACGAGAGGTGTGAAACACATCTCACGGCGGCGGCGGCGGCGGCTCCCGGATACATCTCCGCCTCGCGAACACGCGCCGTAATGAAAGACGAGAAGGATCGAGACGCGCGAGTCGGAGGTGTCGGCTGAAATCAGCCGCGAGTGATCCTGCGGGTGTGTAACCGCGTTCCCCGTTATCCTCGCGCGACGGTAACATTTACTCACGTCACACGCGTGCCCGCGACATGTCGAGGCTCTTCGACTGGTCCGACTGGTCGTCGCAACTGCTGCTTCCTGCCCCCTCCCGCCCCGGTCCCGCCTCGGGACCTCGGGATAATCTCGCAATCCCGGAAAATGAGCCCAAGTGTCCTCCCGCCGGCTCTATTTTTCCATAATCCGCCTGGCGAACGCGGACGCTTAATAACCGCTGGCGTCGATCCTAAGTCCGCGCATAATTATGGATCCGCCGACACGACTCGCCGGGACCTCACCGGAATCTCTCACGCACACGCAGCCCCGCAGACCGCAGACACTTCAGCCGCCGGCGTCGTGAAACACACACCGCGGCGCGGAGGGGTTGAAAACAGCCGTGGTAGCCGGTCGACGAGCGCGCGCGCGTATACCTTCCTCCCCCCCACCCCCCACGCACATACACACACACGGCGGGGCACTATCTCGAGTAGCAGACACGTCGCTGAAGACGCAGCGGGGGGCTGCTGCTCGGGAGTTACCGCCGGTTCATTTACCGGTATTGTTGCCCGCCGCGATCCCTCGCCCCCGCGAACCCCCGCATCCCGACAGCCTCGCGCGTCCGTGTTTCGACTCGCCGCGCGACACATACACACGCACGCACACACAGGCGCCGCTCGCGTCCAAACCACCCCCTAGAGCATAGCTAGACACACTCGACGCGAGCAGGCGGCGTTCAACCGGTACACGCATGATTCGGATATTCGGGAGCTGCGAGGACGGCTGAATGGGATCTAATGCCTCGAATCCAGCCTCCGCGAGAGCCGTTCCGGCGCGAACGGAACCGTGCAAGACTCGTGTGGAATCGTAGCAAGCCGGAGGGCGGACGGGAAGAGGGGAAGAAACCGGACTTCTACCACACCGCGCTTCTACCACAAGCAACAAGAGAGAGAGAGAGAGAGAGAGAGAGCGGGGCGGGGGGGGGAGGGGGGCAGAGAGGAAATAAAAGTTGCCGAATGATTTTCGCTGCCATTATTCGACGACGCGCGACGGAAACTTCTTGAGTCGCGAACGCGAACTCTTTGCCGCCTAGCCCATTAGAGTCGTAGGGTTTCCTTATAACACACATACCGTACAAATGCACGTTATCCGCGCGCATATCTGACGCGTTACACGCGAGGGAGGATGCACAGGTGGTCCGTGTTTTATTAGCTTACGGCCGTCAATTACAATTTGCAGCTGGGAGTTTATTTCCCGCCGGTGACGTTGTGAGAGCGGCGCAATGTCGCGGCTCAGGCGAGAGGGGGAGGGGGGAGGAGAGAGAGAGAGAGAGAGAGAGAGAGACAGAAAAAGAGAGAGAAAGAGAAAGAAGGGTTGCGATTTGCAATTTCATTCTCCCTTCCTCTCTGCCCCTCCCCCCCTCTCTCTCTCTCTCTCTCTCACTCTCTATACTTTCAAACGACACGGATTCGCGAGGGATCAATTTTCTTCTCTCGGTCGCGCGGTTGGGGATCGCGGCAACGATCCTTGCCGAAGATAAAGCGCAAGGATCGGAGGGGCGGGTCGCGCTGTATTAGCATATATGGGAAATTAAGCGCGTCATTAATACGGCTATTTTACGTGATTGCCTCTAGTACCGTAAACTACCCTTCAACACGTCCGCGCGCGCGCGCGCGCGCGCCCTTTACATATCCGTCAACCAAAATCAATACTACATTAACGAATACCGATATGTCCGTCGCGAGCGAGGGGTCATCCTGTGACGCGCATTATAGACATTACGCGCCGTTATATAACCCGACAATGTCGATGCATTATCCGCGAGAGCGGCAGATAATACGTCCTGGCAATTAGCGTAAAACAATCCCTGATTAAATTGTAACGACGCTGAAATTACATCGCGCGCGCGAAGAGAAAATTCCGATATCGCCAACACGTCCGACGTTTCCGGTATTTTTATTTCTCCCTCCCCTCCCACACCCCTACTTTGCCCACCACCCTTTTTCCTTCCTCGCTGAAGCAGAAGTTTAATCCGCTCGCGCGTTACACGCGTATTTTCGTCCGCGTTAAGAGAAAGAGAAAAAGAGGGGGGCAGGCAGGGAGGGAAAAGGGAGACACGACGACGTCGCCAACATTTGATTTATTTATACGTCTAATTAAAGCGTGACGGTATATTATAAAATTCGGCGAGACAGGCTAAGCGAGAAGGAAAGAAACAGCGAAAAAAGAGAAAGAGATATATGATTATTAAAACCGGCGAGCCGGGCAGTTTTCGTAGACAAGTCATAAAAGTAAGCGTAAAAACGTGAAAATTATACGAGCGTAAATGGAAAAAAATTTCTTTCAGCCTTTCAAAGCCGCTTGTTTCGCTTTTATTTGCAGCCGGTGATTTCGCTCCCCTTTCAGCCCCTTTCAGTCGCCTGACAATCTCTCTCTCTCTCTCTCTCTCTCTCTCTCTCTCTCTCTCTCTCTCTCTCTCTCTCTCTCTCTCTCTCTCTCTCTCTCTCTCTCTCTCTCTCTCTCTCTCTCTCTCTCTCTCTCTCTCTCTCTCCGTTAATTTCATTTTTTACTAATTTACATTTGGGACAAGCACTTTGATAAGAAAAAAAAAAAGTGGGGCAAAAAGGAAGAACACATACATATATACATATATACACGTGTATATAATCCTTAATTACCCTGTTTGTAATTATAAATTTGCAGGACGCGCGCGCGCACGCCGCAACTCTTTCATTCCATCGCCATTGCGAAACTTTCGACAGAACGTGCACAGCAGCATATTTGCACGAGAGAGACACCCGCCCCGCCGTAATTTTATTTATTAAAGTGCTTTGCGTATTTAATGCACGAGCGTTGTTCTCTATCGTAGCATTCTTTAAAAATAAATCAGCACGCGACCGGTCTGAAACTTCCCTTCAAAACTGTCGCCCGTTGTTGATGCGTGCTTAGAATTAAATCCGCTTTCAGGATCGTCGTCGCGAGAGAAAGCTTTACTTTAAAGTCGAATACCGTCTTTCTCATTATGGACCTCCGGCGTTGCTCCAGTTGTCACCAAAGCCGCGTCAGAGGAACATTTCGTCGTTTGCTTCCGATGTCTTTAGTCGCCGCGCCCGCAAAAGGGGAAAAAAATAGCGAGCGTATAAAGTCGCTTTTAAGAGTTTTAAAGGAAGCCACACGAATATCCACGAGGATATGATTATTATTCCGTGTACTCTCCGTTATTGTTAAAATCGGTCCTACAACTTTTTATTTCGGGTTTCAACCTCGCTCGGGGATTACGGGGATACCGGAAATGGCGCCGAAGGCTGGAAAAAAGGAAACAATATTACGCGCACTAACAACAACGCATGCGAATTAGCCGTCCTTGAGCGTCCAGCTCGCGAAAGAAACGACCGCGACTCGCCGCGCCGTGCACGAAATAACAGCGCGATTGCCGGCGTTAATTAAGTCGGCTAGTAAAGCGGCATTTCTGGACGCAGACGACACCGCGTCGGCGTTTCTGAAGATGTCGTCGGCTGAGGGACGTCGATCGTTCAACTTCGTGTAAATTCCTTGTCACTCTTAACAACCGCCATTAAACGACGTTATGTAACAGCTAAAGTACACGTGTCCCCTTATCTTAGGAAGAGAGAGAGAGAGAGAGAGAGAGAGAGAGAGAGAGAGAGAGAGAGAGAGAGAGAGAGAGAGAGAGAGAGAGAGAGAGAGAGAGAGAGAGAGAGAGAGAGAGAGAGAGAGCGACGAGTAAAAAGGAAAGTGTTAAAAAGGAAAAGAGTCATCTTGCTCGATTTCTTAGGGTTTTGGTGTTAAATTTACTCCGGAAGGCTGCTCGAGACGTATTTCCGCCCGAATCGATGTCGCAATCGAGAACGCTTCCCTTTTCTCATCGAGTTTTGCGACACATTCATAACTAATAAAAAAGTTTCCTCCCTTAGCAATTCTCACGAGAGAGATGAGCTCCCCGCTGAGGGGAAAATATTGCAGGAAAAAATTGCGTTGAAATTACACTCCTTCTTGTGATATTCTTTATAGGGTGATATTGTAGTACGAATTAAAAATGATATGACAATAAATAATCAAAGACGAAAGAAGACGTTCAAAGCCGCGGTAACGAGCCAAACGTACGTACATGATATGTTTAAACGGATATGCAGAATTTTCGGTCACATTTTCGCATGACTCGTGATCGCTGAAATGTTATTAAGACTTATTGCAACTTTTGCTGCGATATCTCTCCCGTGCACCAAATGCGAAAGTATCGCGATTTTTCTGCCGTTGTCTGTACGAGGGGATGAACCGTGGCATTTCGTACTTTCGGCTGAAGCCCGACGAGAATAGCACGCCGATGTCAAATAATTTCTGATAATGATTCTGACGATAAATTCGCGCGCGCGCGCGCGCGAGAGAGAGAGAGAGAGAGAGAGCCGGTGAACTTTGAAAAGTTCCAAGTCCGGGGGTCACGCGAACACACCCTCCGTAACGTTCCGTAATCCTCGGGCGGAGGCGCCGGGAGCGACGAAGGATGATCTTGGAACAAGTCCGGAGTTGGGGCTCACGGCGGATAACACGGACTAACTAATATTACATTAATTACGAGTCCTTATGAAATTAACCCTGGCCCATCTTGTTTCGCCTGTAGACCATCAACGCGACTCGTTATTATGCTCACACGCGTAACCGGAGTACCGCGGAACTACCGCAGAGCCCTTCAGTCATCGATCTGTTCGGTAAAGTCGATCCTTCCACGGCGAAAAGTTGTCTCGCCGACAATAATCGCGAGAGAGAGAGAGAGAGAGAGAGAGAGAGAGAGAGAGACTCAGCCAAAGCCCGATAGAAATTCCGGCTCGATCGCAACCCCGTTGAGAAAATAAAGTTTCGTCACATATTCCCGCGCTCGTCTCGCGATTTTTCCCGCGAGCCGGGCGACGAAATTTGCCGCGGGATTCACGAGGGAAAAGATCGCTGATAGCTGTGGGACACCACGTACAGCAGGTAGTAAGCGCAGATAACGCAGGAAGCGGGAGGATAAGGGGTGGGAGCGTCGAGAACGGGCTTAGACGAAGTTGGGGGTTTCCGCAGGTAAAACCAGAATCAGGGATCAAAGTTGTTGAATCTCCGACGGAGGCAGCTCGAGAAAGATGGCGGCGAGAGGAGCGCGTGAGACTGTGCAAGACGACGGGAGAGAGAGAGAGAGTGAGAGGGAGGGAGGGAGCGGCAAGGAGGAAGAGGAGGAGAACAACCCCTTCGAAGCTCACCCTCCTCCGACTGTAACTCGACGCGGAGGAACTTGACGGGTCTTGCCGCTGATTAGAAGCACTCCAGCGAGTTTCTCGGTACCAGCATCGGGGATTAGGCGAGATGGCGCCGAGGGGGACTGCCGGCAAGGGGGTAGGGAACCCGGAAGAGACACGTTGACTGGTAAAGACGGTTTCGCAGGCGAGCGAGTGCTCGCGCGTGAACGCGCGCTCGATCGTGCGCGCGCGCGCACGCGCGTGTCTTGAATCTCGAGACACCTATTGCTGATCTGACTCCGCGGAAATTAGTATGAAGGAATACAGGGTTTCCTTCGAGCACACGCAGCCCGGCCCAAAGCGCCCTATAAAGTCTCTCCGACTGTTCACCGCGCAGCCGGTAATCGGATGTTAACGAAGCGGCTGCTCGTCGTTTAATTAACGCGACAGAGAGGCCGCATTTTTTTCTCAGATACTTCAGATCGGTTGTTCGCGAGACGCGGACGAAACGTTTGCTGCGAAAGCTACTCAGGCAAAAAAAGGCTACTCGAAAGGTCGAATTAACGCGACGATGAACGAACCGAGCGCGTTTTGGCCCTTCCTTTAGGGCCGAATTTAGGTCGTGCGGCGGAGCGGAGATTCAGTTTTACTCGAGGACGAAAACGTGTCGCTCCGTTCGTTTCATCGTCGCGTTAATTTAATCAATCTTCCGCTGCGTGTGCATCGGAACATCACCGCGGTCTCTTCCAGTCGCACTCTCGCAGAATATTAATTTCATCGGAACATATATCAAAGGGAGGGCAGGAGAGGGTATAGTCATGAGTGATCAAATATTTCTTCTTCTCACAAGTTTTTACGCGAGTCACGCGAGTAGCGTGCACAAAATCTTAGTGGGCTTTGCGGAACTTATTGCACCACTGATCGCCGAGCGAAAGCTTCATTTTGAAACGCTTCATTACTTACGGCCAACAGCCGCAAACATCAATCTACCGTGTCGCGCGACGAAAGCGAAAGACGAGAAGAAGAAAGACAGAGAGAAGAAATCGCGCTCATCGGCCGGCTGAAATTTCAATCGTAAATCCAGCGGCGTGTAAATGTATCGGCGTGCGGGAGGCAGGCAGCCCGTCGGATGATATCGCGGCATTCCCGAACGATCGACTGCGCGGATAATTTGACGTCTTCACCGCTGCCAGGAACGCACACTATCGCATATCTCGAGCGACGTGGCGCATTCTTTCACGTCGTGGAGCGGAGTTCGCGCGGCAGCCGGCGAACGTCAAGAATCCATTAAGAAATGCCGGTTTTCGGGAAGAAGGGAGAGCGACGGAGAGAAAGAGAGAGAGAGAGAGAGAGAGAGAGAGAGAGAAACTGACATTGGTCTAATTTGTCGCGCCGCACGAAGGGCCGAGGGACGCGGGCGCGGCTTGGCACCGCGAGCTTCACCCCGACGAATCGCCCCGCTGCGAGGCGAGCTTCCGCACGGAGATCGTATCCTGGGCATTCCGAGCGACCGATACTTTCCAACTCGGGGCTTGTCCCCGACACGGTCACTCAACCAACCCCTCCCCCGGGAGTCCCCCCGAATACAAGGCGACAATAATTTCGCAGCGCTGCGCGCAATCGCGAGATGAAAAGGATAATCCCCGCTAACTTTTCCGGATCAATTGTAATTTCGCCAACCGCAATATCCACCACCGCCCGGCGCATTGAGAGTGATAAAGAGAGGGAATTATAGCCGGCTAGAGAGAAGATTCGGAAAATCCGATAATTCCGCTAAATAATTTGTACTATCGCGCGAGCACGCGCGCGCGCGCGCGTGCTCATTCTCACGAATGGCGCGCACACCCACGCAATCGCTGCATTATTAATCGCCCACTATTAGCACTAGCGTTAATTTCCTACTTTATCGATCCGAAAAGAGACAGGACGGATCTAATTCCCGTATAGAAATTTCTTAGGATTTTCCTAGATACAGTTTAGATTCCAACTAGAATATCCAAATTTGTCCCAAAATAGGTTATATCCCATCACGATACCAATTAGAAATCCCATTCTTGTCCCAAAAATGGGTTCTCTATCTAGAATCGGAACAGAAATAACGTGTAAATTCCTTTTCTTATTAATGAACCTTTTTTCATTAATGCAATAGGGATAATACAAATGTTTTTTTGTCTTAAATTGTTCCGTACTCGGACGTAATATAATACATTTTCGTTTTATACAATATATAGAATATATTTTTATATTTGAAGATAATTTGATTAATTCGTACATGTGTAAATTAGATGAGTTTCTCGGATAATTATATATATTCTTTATTTTTTAGCTTGAAAGCCTTCTATTAATATTTTTTCATAATTATTTCTCTCGCAAACATTTTGAGTTATTTTAAAAATCGAATTAATATATATATATATATCATATTATTAATTCGGTTATGTATATGCATTATTGTTGTATATATGAGATAATTATTATATGTTAATATTTACAATAAAAAATATATATGGTTTTAAATACTCATTTATTTTATAAAAACTTCTCACAAAATATTGCTTCAAGTATTTATGCTTTAAATGTTTACATTTTACAAGTATATGTGTGTATGCATATATACGTAAAGTGTAAATATTTAAGGTATTGTACATCTCATTCTTATCATAGAATGTAAAATGAAAACCAGAAACTTTTTGGGAAAACGTTGGGAGTGACCAAACAGTTTGTGTTTCCCATTTAAAGTCGCATTTTTAAAACATTACACTTCTAACTAGAATCTGTATAGATTTCCGAGTTAGAACCCAAACATATTTTGGGAAATCGGGATAGAACCCAAATAGATTCCAAAACATTTTCTATACGGGTTGAAGCGCGCGAGTCGCCATTTCGGACGCTGTAGACGGCCGAAAATGATCCGGTCGCGTTTATTCGACGGGCTCTGTGTCTCCTCTTTGCGCGCGGTGCTGCATCGACGATTAAACCCGGTGACGTTACCGCCGGTATTGCAAGAGTCGCTAAAGCATTTCCGGATATAGTAAGGCAGCCGCCGTCGCATCGCCGGCGGTGGGAATTCGCGCGAGACGCGCGCTTGACTTCGCCTCGCGCGCGCGCGCGCGGAACTTTTCCCGCCGCGATGGAAGCTCGTTCGGTCGGTGAGCCAGGAGAAGGAAGGATTTTATCCCGCGGTAGGAAGAGTGAACCCGAGGGAGAGGATTGCAGGAAAGGAGAGACCGAGGCGCGGAGGAAGACGGGAGGGAGGAGTGTGTCCGAGATCGGATTGGGAGCGTATCGAGGTCTCAATTTCGTTTCAATTTCAAATAAAAGCAAGACTAAACGCCGACACGCTCCGTGATCGAGAGTGGATATCTCGGCGAGGAAAATTACGGCAGGGCGAGAGGGCACGTAGCAGATTCGGAAGAAGCGGACGAGGAAGAAGCCGAAGACGAAGAGGAGGCGGAAGAGGAGGAAAACGAAGATGAAGAAGTGAGGAAGAGGGACGGAGAGCGAGGAATTACGGGCGAAGTACGAGAAGGAGGAAGAAGCGAAGAGGAGCGACGGCGGCGGCGGCAGCGGAGGGGGAGGGGGAGGAGCGGAGGGGAGGCGTTCGATACAGATTCGACCGTGACAGAAAGAAGGGACCGCGAGCAGGACGCACGATTCTCACTTATATTATCCTCTTCCGACCTAGCTCCTTTTTTGCCCTCCTTTTTCGCGCGAGTGGCGCGCAATCTATCGCGATATATGTCGAATACGGGATACATACATCCACACATAGCCGGCCGAGATGGAAGACAGCGGAGTTTATCGGCAGCGGGAAGGATGAGGTCGACATCCCGTCAAAGCTCCCCGGATGACCCATCCAGCGACCCTACCACTCCCCTCCCCCCCGCCTTTACTGCAGTGCTACCGTCGTCGCGACACCGTTTCTCTCGTATCGTGTCGTGCATGAAACTCTCTCGAGACTCTCTCTCTCTCTCTCTCTCTCTCTCTCTCTTTCACATCTTCATTTCGGGCTCGATCTCTCTCGAGCGGCCAAAATACTGTCATCGAATGCTTCACTGAAAATTTCCCGCTGGATCATTTATCTCGGAAAAGCACCGCGCGCGCGCGCGCGCAAAATCCCGATTTCATTCTGTCTCTCTCGAGAGAGAAGCTGAGGACCCTCCATGCCCGATTGTGCATCGACGCTTCGCGCCCCGGTCATCTCCGCCATTCATCATTCGCTGCTCGTGGTCGAAAGTATAATCGTCGACGATATTCGAAATTATTCGGATAATCATTCGCTCGTTAATCATCGCGCGCGCGATAGCGTTTCGCGGCGATCTCGCGGTAGCCGGCCATCGGCGCGCGGCGCCCAGAATTTTTCGTGGAAATCAACAGGTTCGCGGCAAAAGAGCCGCGTCATCTTTCGCCCTCGTTCTCTCTCTCTCTCTCTCTCTTTCTCTCTCTGTGTGTGTGTGTGTGTGTGTGTGTATGTGTCTGTCTTTTCCCTCCTCCGTCCCTCCCAACGCGGACCCGGTGAGAGACGCGAGAAGCCGGAGAAAACGAGATATGTAACGAGGACGGCGAACAAGAGAGAGAAAGGAAGACGCGGCCGGGATCATCCACGTACGAAAGTAAGCGAGGGCTGCGGCTAACTATAACTCGTGGCTTTCGGTCGTCGTGGCCATTAGGATTTGCATAAAGGGCGCCGCCGGAGCGCAGGAAGTGCCGAGGGGCGGCGGCGGCGGCGGCAGGGGCAGGAGGATCGAGCGAGAGAATGAAGGGGGCGAGCGAGAGAATGAAGGGGCGAGCGAGAAAGGCAGAGGAAGGATCCTGTTCCAAGAAACTGAATTGCAGAGAAAAGAGAGGCGACGCGCTTTCTAAGTCGGCGAGAAATAATACGCAATGAAAATAAAGCACGGCAGGTGTGTAATGAGATAAATGAGCGCAGCGCGAAGATGAAGGAAACTAATTGTACATGCCGAGCGAGTGAGAGGGAGGAAGGAATAAACGCGAGGAGACAGGTGGGGGAGAAAAACGAGGCCAAGTGAGCAAGTAAGTGTGTACGACATGTGCGACGGAAGAAGAACGGAGGGGGAGCAAGAGGTAGACAGATGGAGAGACGGAGAGAGAGAGAGAGAGAGAGAGAGAGAGAGAGAGAGAGAGAGAGAAACGTGTCGCAACGTCTCGGCGGGTGGGATGGACACGTTCGCACGTGCGTGCTCTCTCATTACGGCGAAATCACAATGCCGGCGACGCGTTGCATAAAAACGTGCTCGGCACGCAAATCGCCGGCTTCGCGTGCAACTCGCTCTCTCTCTCTCTCTCTCTCTCTCTCTCTCTCTCTCTCTCTCTCTCTCTCTCTCTCTCTCTCTCTCTCTCTCTCGACTCCGTCTCTCTTTTCTCGCTCTCCTTCGAGAGCGCCCTTCCCGCCCCGTCCTGTCGCGAATCGCCGATTATTTCCCTAAGCTCCGCAATCAAATCGCCATTAAGACGCCCGCAAATATCGGCTGCCGGCCGATATTTTGCTCGTTATTCGCGCCGATTGTATCGCGCTTATTGCTCACGACGGCCGCGACGGCGCCGAATATTCCGAGGAAAATGTCGGAGGGAACATTTGCAAGGAGCCTGAGAGCTGAGTCACTTCCCCCAATTTCGTCCTTCTAATTCGGACGCGCACGGCGCGATCGTGTGAAAAAGTATCGTCTCGAGAAATATTCTCACCCTTCTGCACCCTCGACTTTGGTAACCCAGCGACTCAAAGGTGACCGAGGAGGGGGAGAGGAATTACTCGCACGTGCGGACGACGTTGGCAGACGCGATGCGACGAGTCGATTCGCTAATTACCGCTGATATCATCAACGTCTGCGAGCATCAAGAGCACGTCGGATCCGATTTCACCGGACGAGCGAAAGTGACGGGTAATTCTCACGGAGAGAGAGAGAGAGAGAGAGAGAGAGAGAGAGAGAGACACGCACAAGGAGAATATCTGCGATGAATAAAAGCAGCGGACTCTTCGAACTTGCACGAGAGAGAACAGCAACCGCGCCGCTCTCCATCTATTTATCTCCGTTTATCTGGCGTCGCAGCGGCCCTTCGTTTCGCCACCGCCGACACGTGATCCGAGAGGAAGTCTTCCGACTTGCCGAGCGGCGCAGAGCCAAGTGGCTGGCTGGCGGCCGCCGAGCCCCGAAGAAGAAGAAGAAGAAGAAGAAATCATCAAGCAGATTGCTCCGTAAGAAACGTGGAACAGTCGGCCCTCGGGAACGCCGGATTACCAAGGTCGATTTCCCACTCCGTCGACGAAGGAATAAGTTCGTCGCCCATCCCCGCCGCCGCCTGCACCCCGTCGCCCATCCACCCCCGTCGTCCTTTCTTTCTCACCCGTTTCCTCCGGCGCTTCGCCTCGAGGATCTCGAGTGGGACGATTATCGTCGTGAAAATCTCGAAGGAGAGCTAAGGTACCGGTCCTCATCGACTGATTCTATCTAAGCTCTCTCCCTTTCGTCCCTCCCTCCCCTTGCCGTCCGCGTACGGACAAGCGACCCCCTTCCCGAACCCTCCGCGATTCGGCTTACCGTTTCTTCCTGCGGCGCGATCCTCTGCGGAAACCGGTAGAACTTGTTGAAGGGCTCGTTGAGCGCGCCGAGACGGTGGTTGAAAGTGAGGGAAGAATGCGCTACGAGAGGAGGGAGGGAGGGAGAGAGAGAGAGAGAGAGGGGATCTCAGAGGGCGAACTCGCGCGAAGAACGCGAAAATGAGCCTCGCCGCAGCGGACGCGAAAAGTGACACTCCGTCGACGCAGAATTGCACGGCTGAAGGAGCCGCAGGGAGAGGGAGGGAGAGAGGGAGGGAGGGGCGAGAAAATTACATCCCGACGCAATCCCGATACATAAAGATCCCGTGAGATTCCAGCTTGTCCTATTAATCCTTTCCTATATTTCTCCTGGATCGTCGCGGGCGGATATTGGGAATCCATAGCGGCGAGCCCCCCCCCGGCAATGTTCCGCGAGACTCGCGACAGAATGACGGGCGGAAGCGGGGCCGGGTGCGGGGAGGGGGGAGGGGGGAGAGGGAAGAAGAAGAGGCCGCGGGTAGAAATTTCATCGCGCCATTGTGCGAGGAGGAATCGAAAGGAAAGAGGAATCGGTCGGCCGGTCGCGCTGGATAACGCGACGGCGACGGGCTTATTAGTTGGCGGGACGCGGGCGGGGTTCGCTATAAATTACGGCGCGCACGTTGATAGAGCAATATCGCGGCTGACATTAATACTTACAACGGGGATGAGAGATCTGAGATTGTGCCAGGGGTCGAATCATTAACGATGATTTATCGGCCGCGGGGCTCCGTTTCCGACGCGCGAGCTGAGAGGAGCGGCTTTCGCGCGCGCGCCGTCACTTCTCACGGGGGGAAGGGGGAGGCCGCAATTGAAAACTCACCGCGGCGTTCGCGATAAATAACGTTGTTGATCGCCGTCGCGCGCGCGCGCGCGTCTCGTCGTCGCCGCTGAGGCAGCGCGCAAGGGACGATCGTGTGGCTCTCTCTCTCTCTCCTCACAAGGCGAGCGCGCCGATATTAATATCACAGAGCCCGATGCTGCTTTGCCGGCGGGCTTTTTGTCTCGCGGAAATTCCAGCCGCGCAAACTCTTCGTCTCTCGACGCGACAGCCCCGGCTTTTTCGCGCAGACTTACGTATTATACGCGGGGCTGTGTGTGCGCGCGCCTTCTTACGAGGGAGATTTCACCACGAGATATGAAGAACGGCTATATTCCCCGCCTATACTGTCCACAGGCATCCCGTGTCTTCGTCGAGTCCTTCCCGGCCAAGGGAACGAAGCTAGACAAGGATCGAGTGCCTGTGGCGCAGGCTATCCTTCTTCAGACGTAGCGCAGCGCTCGGGGTCTGTCGAGGATTTTCGCGAAAATGATACGGAAATTTGTTTGCCACGTTTCCGAGATCTTCCTTTCACGCGGAACGCGTTCCGAGAAATCGGAGAAACAAAGTCACTCCCGAAAGGTATCGGCTCGTTCGCGAAGATCCTCGCGAACTCAAACAGCCCGAGGATAAACTTCGGGAAACCACCCTCGGCTAATTGGCCAGCAACTTGGCACCAAAAGCATTCGAAGAACATGATGTATCGTTCTTGGTGTATTACACGTTACTTTCTTGAGTTTAATTACGATTATTTACGCGACAACAAATGAATATCTCTTCTAACCTCTAATCCACTGCAATGCAGTTGCCCCTTATCTTTTAATTTAAATCTCGACGAAACCTACATGCTATTAGCGTAGGTAAACAAATGTGTCGCGATATATACCCTAATCTAAAAAAGCAACGCAATATCATCGTAACGTTCTTTAAACTTTTCTTTATCTCAATGACGGTGATCCATTTAAGGTCGCTCATTTGACATTATTCCAAATATGTACGCCATAATTCACGGCAACAAGGCGACTAAGGATAGTTTATATATATATGTATACACAGTTAAAAAAATTTCGTACTTTTGTTAAAATTATTTGTGTGTAGAAAGTTTTGTGTTAAATTTTTCATACAGTCGTGTGTTAATTTAACATATCGTTGTTGTGTTACCTACACTTTCTTGTGTTAAATTAAGATTATCTATTTTCAAGTGTTAAAATGACATTTCCAAGTATTAAAATAACACAATTTATATGTAAATGCATGAATTCTTGCTACGACACATTTTATATGTTGAAGGCAACACCTAAAATGTGTTACTTTCCTCATTATACAATAATAGTTATCATGTGTTAAATGTATAATGTTAACAATTCTGGTATGCGAAGATTGGATTTTTAACACATAGATTATGTCAATCCAACATTTTCATTTCATTAAATCATAGATCGTTACTTTTCTCAAATGTTGAAGTAACACTCATCGCAGGTCAATTTAACACAAACTGTGATTCTTGACGGCATTCAAATGTTAAATTTTTTACATATTATGTGTGTTACTTTTTAACATATTTGCTATACGTTAAATTAACACACAAATGGGAGTGGATGATTTGAGACACATGAAATATGTTAAATTTAACACATTATTTCTTACAGTGTAGAAAAGCTCATCCTAACCCGATACGTAAGTCTATGTTTTCTCGTCAGCGAGCGTTTCTCTCTCTCTCTCTCTCTCTCTCTCGTGTTTAATTTACAGATCAGACCAACAGATGAGATAAAGAACGCACTCGGTCGCCGCGATCGGACTCGCACGCGCGGGGACCTTCTCTCATTTATCTCCATAATTCCCCCCCCCCCCCGTGAAAATCCGGCCGACTAGCGCGAGAGCAACAATTCGCTTGTATTTCAGCAAGAGCAACGAGCTGCCGAGCTGCTCTTTTTTTACAGGGCGGTCGGCGACCGCCGGCAGGTGGCAAGAGCGCGGCCGCGCGCAGGAGGAGAACGAAAGTAAAAGGATAAGGCGGGGGGCGGCGCGGGGAAAGGAGAAGAAACGCGACGGCAGAGGCGAACGGGGCTCGCATCGGGAGAGGCGAAGCTTATATTATGCAAAGCATGTGTTCGCTCTGGGATTTATGGCGGCCGTTTCGCTACCGACTACACTATACGGCCGTCCGCGGTGTGTGTACACAGCGCGGCGCCGCCGCTTTTTGCGCGGACGCGTTTGCCTCGCGGGCGACAGGGTAATCCGGAGTCCTCGGAAGCGTCCAAGTGCATTCCCCGGGCGAGCCGGAAGTAATCGGGCTTCTAATAGCGCGTGGAAACGCCCCGCGAAACCGCGCGAGACGCCGCGCGGTCGCGCGTGAATCTCGCGGAACGCGGCTTCCTTCTCTCTCGAGGATCCTCGCGCTCGCTCGAATTTTCGCCACTGAAGGATTCTCGCGTACGGTGACGCGCGGCCGAACTTCGCTCGGCGGCAAACTTCTTAGACTGCCGGCGGAGAGGGCGAGAGATAATTTGGAAAAAGAAGCGAATTCCTCTCCCCCTCGTCGCGGCGCGTCTCCTACCGCGGCGAGAAGAGACGGAGCGGATCGCGATTCCCGCGGCCGTCGACGTTAACAATGCGACGACGTTTCGCATGCCGATATATATCTTCGGTATCGTCCGATTTCATTGCTTACGCCTTGCGGCTAATACGATTCCTCCGGGTTTTTGTTTGCTCCATGCGCGCTCGCTCCCCCCCTCCCCCTCGGCCTCGGCCTCGCGAGCGCGGCGCGCTCATCGGAGCATAATAATACATCGTAATATCGCGTTATTATTCGCCCCATAATACTGATCCTCCGATTGTTCGTCGCACAAAACGGCAGTCCGTCGCGTTCAATCGCGCGGATCTCCGCATTCCCGCCGCGAGCAACATTGTCGTCCGTTTCCGTGAAAAAAGGAACGCGAGCGGCGATGATGGTGATGACGATGACGACAACGACGATGACGACGACGATCACCCCGGCGGCGACGGTAGATTAATCAATCGAGGCTCCGGAAGCGCACGATAATTTTTTACTCGCACCATCAATGGCGCGCCGCGGATTTACAATAAATTCGCGCGTTTACGCGGCGGCCGAGCGACTGGCGGCGATCCAAACGAGCAGTTTGATTGTTTTGAATGGCGGCCGTGGTGCGTAATTTATTTCGCCCGGTTAAAATACCTCATTAATCGCCGTCGCGCGAACCGTTAAACATTTTGTCGACGTGACTCGCGAGTATTATTCGCGACCCGATAAACGCCCCGCGCGCATACACCGAATTGCGAGCCGCCGCCGCCGCGCGGGATATTTCAACGCGCGCGCGCGCGCGCGCGCGCGCGTTCCGTACAACAAAACGACCGGCTGTCGCGGGCACTACAATGAGGCGGAGGCGCATTTTCAGAGTCACTTGCGCCGACAGCCTCGCTCAATTAACTCTTGTTAGCGTTTCGCTGTCTCTCGCCCAGCCCGCGGCCTTGCGCCGCTCTAGCAGCAATAAGAGAGAGAGAGAGAGAGAGAGAGAGAGACCGGAGTAGCGCGCGAGCGTTTAGGAAACCACGCGAGCGTACGAGGATTCTGAAGAATCTTCCTCGCCCCCCCTCCTGCGCCCCTCTGCTTCTCTCTTCCTCTCTGCATCTCCAGCCAAGGACCAAGGAGAATCGCGGATTATTTCGCCCTTCACCTCGTGGCGCACCGCGAAGGTGACATTATTAATAGTAACAGCGGCAGAATGAATGACGGGAGCGTATTTTCGCTCACGGGGAGTTAATCTTTGATCGGGCGGATCGAATCGAGCGAGAAGCATCGGTTATCTATAACCCGAAATTACGAGGACACGTCTGTCACGATCCGCAGCCTCGGATGGCCACGGAACTTACGCTCGAGTTCAAGAACGAGCTAACGGTAGTAATCCGGCTAATCGGCAGAGATGGAAGACGGAAATTCACTTAACCGTGCCTCGCGAGCGAGCAAGCGAGGGAAAGAAAGAGAGAGAGAGAGAGAGAGAGAGAGAGAGATCTGCTTAACGAGACCTAATAAAAACGCGTTGTTGATAGAGCGGCGTGATGTGGCGCATGTTATCAACGGCGGCCGACTTTCGTCTTTCCCCCTTTATTTTTTCTCTCCCCCTCCTCCATTCTCCTGCGTTCTCTACCCGCGAGCGGACCTGCTTTACGTTGCGGCGAGTCGAATTTTTCATTCGCGCGCGCGCTATTATTACGCCGCGAAAATAACGCGGCGGGATTCCAAGCGGCGAGGATATTATTTTCCGGCTCGACTCCGCGAGAGCGCGAAGAATGATGTCAAAACGCGCGCGCTCGAACGCTCTGGCGACGCAACAACTTTTCGGCGAATTCGTTAATAGCGCGGTTAAATTCGCCTCGGTTTCGACGCGATAACGCGTTTATCATCAAGACCGCTGATATTTCGCCGCGCCGTCGGCGGCGCGGCCGGTCTCGCGTGCGCGCGTCCGCGTTTCGCTTCAAAAAAGGGCTGTCCCATGAAAAGCGCCATTCAGCCTAATTACAAGACCACGGGCGACAATGCTCGCCCTTCTTTCAGCCCTCCTCCACCCCTCCCGCTCCCTCTACCGCCGCCGCCGCTGCCCCTCCGCAACTCATCTTTCCCGTCGTCGCGCCGCTCGCATTATCTTCCGCCTCGCCATTCGTTTGATTCGCGACATGGTCACCGTTTCCGTTGGTCTCTCTCTCTCTCTCTTTTTTTTTTCTTTTTTTCCTCCGTCCTCTCCCCGCCGCGCTCCTATTCTCGCGATCGCGCGAAATGAGCGTACATAGTTTCGCGGAATATAGTAATTTCCTAGCGAAATAAACTGCTTCTCTTTTTCGCATCGCCTCTCTGCCTCTCTTTTTCCCGTTCTCATTTTCATTCCGTCTGCGACGGCCATCTCTATTTTGTTCCTCTAATCGAGTTCAAGAGTGTACAACTACTGGTTATACCAGCTAATTTTCATAATATGATCGTTGTTTACACAACGCGACGCGCGCAGAAAAATCTCGTGCCGAGTCGAAATTCTCATTTTATATTGATCCGACAAATTGCGTCCAACTCGAAGGATCAATGAAGAACCTCGAGAATATGACGTGTTATTGCTTATTATTCTACCTCAACGATTATTTATGTCATTTACACAGCGGCGGATAAAATATGCAACATGAGCAAATATTAAATAAACAAATACTGGGATAAATATTGGGTGAAAGAAAAACAATACACTTTTACTTTCGTAATCTCTTTTTTTCTATGCGAAATCTCCATGGAAGCTGTGAAAAAATTATAAAAGCAAGGATAACAATTGTGTCCAATAATGCCGTGTACCAACAGCGATTTGAGTTCGGATTATCAGCGCGATAACAAGGCCGGTAAGGAATAAAAAGAGGCGTAAACAGAAAATGTAAACAAGATCGGTCTCGCGGACTCGAAGGACATTATTGAACGTAAATATCAGCGCTCGTGAAATGTTACGTTGCATAAGGCCGGTGGTCACAATTGTAAATTATGCGAAATCTTTCATTGAAAACCTGATTAATTACAGACCTGATCAATTACAGACTCGTATTCATGCCGTATTCGTTTCTCGGCTGCTCGAGAACACAAACGTTTCTCGTTTAAGATAACGAGATAAGCACAAGTGCACGTTTTTACAAATAATCCGGGCTCACGAAGCCATAATTACTCGTTAATTGATGAGAACACTATGAACACCGGCCTAAATTTCGACTCGGCAATTTCCTTATTATTCTCCTACGTAATGAATCGTTTCACACACCTTGCAAATACATCGAAGTGCACCGCTGCCCCCCGCGTCCTGCCTGTCTCGTCCTGGCTTCTCTCCATCCTGCTTGCTCCGTCGTGGCACTGACACTCACGCGGATACGATTCGGCCGGGGACGCACGTGTTAATTAATAACGTGTTAAATAGCGCGACACCGCCGCGCGAACGACAGCCCGATCGAGTTTCAACGAGCGACGGAATATTTCCACCGGCGAGACGTACCGACGCGTGTCGCCCGCCAGCTCGGAATGCGGCGAGACACTCGAGATAGCCCGCGACGAAAGCGCGAGGGCAAAGTTTGACCGTCTTGAAGGGCACGCCGGAATGTTTTGATTGTGTTATCACGCGGCGCTCACTGCTGGCGCGCGGTGGCCGGCGTTTGAGGGGAGGGGATGAATTTGAACTTCCTGCGCGTTACCTCAGTACCAGTGATGCCGATTTCTTTTTCAAACAGATCGATTTAAAGATCGATTCGAATCACGAAGAAAAAAAATCGATTAAAAAAAAAATCGGTTTGTAAAGAATCGATTTCAGAAAATCGACTTGCACCGGTATGCATGTAAGGTGAACCACTCATTGAAGTACACTATCTGTCAAATTTCTACACTCTAAAGCAGACCTCGTGTAATTCATATAAAGTTTAATATGAATTAAAGAAATTAAACAGATGGTACTCTTTTGATTGTGTTGTGTGCGGCCACAACAAGACAGAAGAAGAACTCTTTAAATCTTTATGTTAAGGATTTAATAATAGTTTGATTAAACATCGATCAAGGGTTTTTAAACGTTATTAAATAAGAAATCACGTTTACTGTTATATGCATATATATATATATATATATGTATACAAAAATATATATTATTATACGGAGTGGCTGTGACTGATTGGTTCGCGCGTTCCGTTCCGCTGAAAATTTTCGCCCATGGGACATCGGCCTAAAGGCAACGTAATGTGCATCGTGCAGCCATTAAGTGAGTTTAAATATTGCAATTAAAAAGAATATAAAAAAAAACTATATTACCAGTAAAAACTGAAAAAATCGTGTTGGCGATTTTCAGAATTTACAGATCGATCCTTGAATCGGTTCAGTTCCAGAAAATCGATTTGAAATCGATCTTTTAGGCTCCGATTAATCGATCTTCGATTTAATCGATTTAAAATCAGCATCATCCCTACTCAGTACCTTCTCTCTAATGTTACATTTTACGCACAATATTTTGCCGCCTCCGGAAAGATCACCTCAGCTGTTAACGATGGAAATATCCGCGGAGAAAAAAAGGTCCTCTGCTCGTAATTTCGTAATTTTTTTTTCTCTCGCGTCTGTAATTTCCGTGCCCGTAACTTTTACGATTACTTACGATTTTTCGTAATTTTATCACCTTTCTTTCCGCGGGTATTCCCGTCATTAACAGCTGAAAACGGGTTAATCAGGCTTGCGCGGCGATTTCGTCGCGTTAATTCATTATGTCGGTTGTTCGATCAATCGTTATTCGATTAAACACGCGCCTCCACGACCGAATCTGACGCGTCTCTCTCGCGCATACGTGAGCGAAAACCAGGAAGAAGACGTGACGCTTTGGACAGACAGGACGCGAGCGTCAGGACATTACTTATTTTTCAGATGTGCGTATGAATGTACATTTTATGCACATATATATTCCCGACGTCGAGAAAAGAATAGAGATTAATAATAATTAATAATTAAAAGAAAATTAATAAAGAGATCACGAAGAAATCAAAGCTGTTGCTTCATTTATATTCGTCTACTATATATACTATTATATATATACTATATATACTATTATATCCTCGTTAGATTATGTAACATTTGCTCGTCGCACATATATTGCGGTTAAATAAGCTGCGCACACTGATTGCGCTGCTTATTATTTAAACGAAGAATAAAGATTAACGAGAAAAGATCCAATGGAGACATGCGGATGGGACATTGAGACAATCGGGAGCAGGATAATTTTAGAGAAAATATGCCGCTTTCAAGACAATTTCAATATGGAGAAAACAGCAAACCGTCCTGAAAATATACAACCGTTTGTTTCAATGTAGAACACTGAAATAATCGGATATCGAATAATTTTCAAGGGATTTTCTCCGTTTTTTACGGAGAGAGAACAGTGCGGAGAAAATGGCATTGAATAACCGCATTCGCCTCGCCGAGGTAAGACAATAGCCTACACGCATAATAGCGTTCTCCGAGATTAACGCGGCACCGAAATTTCAACTCCGAGCGATCTGCATTTTGTCACCTCCGTCGCGACTTCCGTCGCGGCGTACAATGTCAAGTCGCGCGCAAATGCCGTCCGAAGGAAGTCGTTCGCAATCGTCGAGCGCATTGTCGGCCGCGGTATCGAGGTGGATCGTTAAAAGAAATTTTCGCGGCGGAAGAGAGAGAGAGAGAGAGAGAGAACGAGAGCGAGAGCGAGAGCGGGCAAGAGAACGCGAATGAGTGCGCATTATCGCCTCGTTTCGCGAGCTATAACGACGCTCGCGTGAATGCGCTTGTTAGAAGCCGCGTCTTCGACCGTCCCCGACGAATATCGAGCGGAGCTTTAGCCGTCATCCGCGAGACGAACAAACCCGCGAGGAAACCGGTGTCCCCGAGTGCTAAATCGCGAGTGCAGACTCGGTCGAGCGGCGCCCACTTCCGAAGAATCCGAGACGCGCGGGAGCGAAAAGTCGCCCGTTGACAAACGCGATTACGGTCCCCCGAATTGCGCGCGCGGCGTATCGAAGGAGCAAAGGGGAAGGGAGGAGAGAGAAAAAAAAGAAGAGAAGGACGGGAAGAAAAGGTCATAATAGCGCGTGGAATTGATACGACGGCCTCGAGCGGTAATTTACGAGCCGGGACGTATCTCCGCCGCAAAAATGGCAGCGCTCCAGCCGGCGCGATTCCTATTCTGGTCATCTGCTTGCCAAAGCGGCCGCTTGACGGGGAGGAAAAAGCGGAAGCGGGTCGTCGTTCAGAGCGTAAAACGCGGATACGCGCGTGTTCGATGAAGGGGTCGACAAGGGGCGGAAGGGGCTGCGCGGCGCGCGGCAGGAGGGTGAACGGGGGAAAAAGTCGGACCGTTTGGAATTTCCCGTGCAAATTTTCGCGGCGCCTCCCCCACGGCTCCCCCCGGGCTCCCACAAACATTTTCTTTCTCGCGATGCCGACGCCGGCGGTACGCTCTACCTTCCTCCTCTCCCTCGCCCCGTGCGCCTCCCCCGCGCGCGACCGCCCCGGGGGCGGCCATTTATATCGGCGGCGGACAACGAGGCGGTGAGGCGGAATAAATCGCGGCTCCTTTACAAGTGCTGCCAACGGGAATAGAGACATCGGCTTCGCCTATCAATTATTTGCCGTGCAATTTACGAGGCCGCAACGGCGGCGGCGAGAGGCTGAAGGCAGAGAGCACAGGAAAGCGAGGGGGAGGGGGGTGGGGGTGGAGGACTAGCGAGGATGAGGAAACGCGAGCAAGGCCGGCGAAGAGCGCACCCCCCCCCGTCTCTCCCGTTGCAAATAAACCCGCCACTCTCCCCCCTCCCCCCACCAGCCGCGCCGCGGCATTGGCGGCAGGGAGATGACATCTTTACTACGGACCTTTGCGACTTCCTGCCGCTGCGGCTTCTTGTTCACTTGGACGTGCCCAAATCCAAATATCTCCCGCATCCCCATATTTTAAAGATGAGCGCGCCGATTTATGGCTTCGCCCTCCTCTCGCCACCCGCCACCACCCGAACCCTGACGAAGCCGGCAGGCGCTTCCGACCGCTGCGGATACAAATTGTTCTGTTTTTCGAGCCCGCTTTTTCCAGCCCGGAAGACCGACTCGCTCGCTCGCTCCTCCGCTAGCCCCTTCCGCGAGAACAAACAAACATCGCGCTTGGACAGTCTCGGTGCAGCGACGGCGACGGCGACGCCGACGTCGGCGTCGTCGTCGTCGTCGTCGCCGCATCGAGATTCCGTCCGGACGGAAGTACGGGGAGAGGAATCTGATTAGACGCGTCGTTATTCGTTAAGACCGGCACGTTCCCCCGCGCGACGCGGATTGGAACGTCGCCTCAATCGACGTGAACTTTCCAACGGCTTGCGCCCATCCGATCAGCTGATCGAGCTGCGATAAAAGAACAAAGAGGGAGAACGCAGCGACGCGGAGAATTCGACGGGATTGATCAACAATCGACGTGGAACCGGATTACGAGAGACACACGTGGCAGGATCCGAGGTCTGCTCGAGTGAAGGGAGACAGCGACAGGAAGAGGAAGCGACCCAAGACGGACAATGTTCTCTCTCTCTCTCTCTCTCTCTCTCTCTCGCTCGAATGCGCAAATGTTACACGAGCGCGGGACATGTGTGCGGAGCGCTCGCGAGGTTTATTTGCGGTACGCGTGCAAATACGTGCGGCAATGCGTGTCCGCCGCATGCTAATGCGCGCCGGAGAAGGAGGCTGCGTATGGGAAGGCGGAGAGGCGAAGAGGGAAGCGAGAGAGAAAGCGCGTGAAGATTGAGCGAAGCGGAGAGGCAAACAGAAAAGACAAGAACGGAGAGGAGAGAGAGAGAGAGAGAGAGAGGAAAAATGCAGGGCGGTGAAAAAAAGAAGCAGAGCAAGAGAGAGAGAGAGAGAGAGAGAGAGAGAGAGAGAGAGAGAGAAAAGGAACGAGAGGGAGGGGAGAAATTAGGACAGAATTTCCTCCGCGATAAAAAGCCACTTGTTCGCAGGAACGAGGAACAAAACTCCAGCGCGAGCGAGCGAGAAAGGGTGGCGGTCTCTGCGAGGGCATCGAGAATGCACCTGCAACCGCACGTCATAATTGCACACGCACACGCACACGCGTGCGTGTCCTACATATGTCGGCGAACACGTTACGACCCCCGTCACGCTCGCGCCGCGACTCACCCCTTCACGTTTCACGTGCGCTTCTCCTGCGCGCCATCTTACAATTAGCGACGCCCTCGTTCCCGGCGCGTTACCCGCGATAACTTATGTAACGTCGCATTTCGCACGTAAAATTGCATTCCGCAAGTGCGGCGCGTTCAGCAAGTCGCTAACCGGTGCGACGGTTGCGAGTCGTCCTCGTTCTCGTCGTCGTCGTTGTCGTCGTCGTCGTCGTCGTCGTCGTCGTCGTCGTCGTAGCAACGACGCGTATTCGTCCGTGAACGCCTTCCCCCCTCCCGCCGGGCCCGTTAAAACCTCGTTCTAGCGAAAATGGAATATTACATCGTGAACGTTCTCCGGAGGCAGCGCGCGGAGACGCGACGCGTCGTTGGCGGATAATAATATTATAAATATTATCTCGCGACAACGCGATTACGTTGTAACGAATGTAAATGCAACGCGAGGCGCGCGAGCGAAAAAAAAAAAGGACAAACAACGCACACGTGAATGCAACATCGCGACGCGCGAGCGTTTTGCAATGCGACGCGGCCGGCGTAGGGAATAATGACGGCATAAATTCGATATACGCAATGGCCCGCGCGACGCGCGGCAATATACTGCAATAACAAAATAATTTAATTATGCGCGCGGTACAGCCCCTGAATTGCGCATATTTAAGGCGCACGCCATTATCGCGCTAAGAGAAAAAGATAATTACGCGCGCGTAAATTACGCAGCGCACACGAGAGGAGAGAGAAAAATGTTTGGTTGAGTGAAACGATTTTCCGGAGTGAAATATCAACGGCCCAGAAATTCCGGCTCAGGTTATCGAGCGAATTATCGAGGTCTCAAACAGAGAGACTGAAACGGGGATCCTGCTATTTTCAATCGGAATTTCCGAATCGTTTATATTTCAGCGGAAAATCGGCTCATTCAAGCCAACATTTTTTTTGCCGCGCAAGGCCAGAATGTCGCGTTGGCACGTTATCGCGGCTGTTTCGTCAAACAACCGGCCGTGTGCACGTGCGTTCTGATGGTGTGAAGTATGTGTGTGTGTGTGTGTGTGTGTGTGTGCGCGCGTGTGTGTGGGATGTGGGTGTGTGAGTTTCGCGCGACTCCCGTAAAAATCGCGGGCTAAACGACGTAGCAGCTCGAGCGGGAAGCCGTCAAGCTACGCGCGAGAAAGTCGCAAACGAACGGAAGAGGGAGTGGAAACGGGCCAGCGATAGCGAGCCGGGGGAAGAAGGACGAGCGCAAAGGGCTAACTGGATTTATGTACACGATCGTGCGCGGCCGGCGGCCGGTCAGCCGGCTCGGCAGAACGCGCGGTATCACTAAATAAACGCGGCCGGATAACACCGCGCGAGCAGAAACGATGCGTGGCTGGTGAAAACAAGGGAGGAGACACTCGAGGGAGTGTCGGCGGGACGAGAGGGGGAGGGAACGAAGCGCGAAGGGAGAACGGCAAGCGGAGAAAGAGAAATGGCGTGCAAGGATCGGCGAGGGGAGGGAGGGGAAGGGAGAAGAGGTAGAGCGACGCCGCCGGCCCTTCTTCAGGAGAGACTTGTCCAGCTCCTAATCGACCGGAAGAGACCCACTCGCCGGTGGTTTTAAATTAAACCGCGGCAGGGGTCGGTTCGTTAGCCGACTCGACGCCGTCGCCGTGCGAAACTATAAATTCGCGCGAGAACGAATGGCTCGGGTTACGCGGCAGCGTTTTCTCGCCCCGTGTGTTTTTCGCGCCCCCGAAGGGAGAGAGAGAGAGAAAGGGAGAGGAAGCGGGGAAGCGAGAAGGGGAGGGAGAGTCCACGCGAGGCGAACGGTCGGGGGATTAATCGGGCCCGTGGATCTACGGAGGAAAAGAAGGCGAGCGCCCCGATTCCCGCGGCGCGGCGGAATTGACGTATCGTTAACCTTAACGAGCGTCCGAAGAGCTCGCGTTTCAGTAAATAAACTGCATTTATGTGAAACAACGGCGGTAGCGCGGCGCGCGCGCTACGGTAGCTCGGCTACTTTTAATCCCGCTCTCTTTCTCCCGCCGCCCTATGATATATGCGATAAAAGTGAAGCATCCGCGCGGAATAACGCCGAGACCGCGGTGGCGGCGGTGGAAGCGGCTTCCCTTCGCGCGTAAAAGTGTAATCCACTAATGAATGCTGAAGGTAAATTTCGCAGCGCGCGCGCGCGCGCGCGCGGGAGGCGTACCGCCTTTCGAAATGCCCTTTCGAACCGGAAACGAAAATAATCGGCCCCGACTGTGCGCACGCGCGCGCCAACGTGTCCTTTGTCGCGGGAGTACGCGTCCATTAACTGTGAACGCAGTCTGGCGATAAAAAATCAAATTTTCAGGCGAGTGAAAAGGCGGCGCGCGCGCGCGGCCCTGTCGGAACGCCCCGATCCGAATGCATTCATTCGCGGGAGCGCGGAGCGAAGCAATTTTAATCCCGCTCTGCTCGCGCGATTTGCAGCCTGCGGAGAGCCGTCGCGCCGTCGATGTCGCGCGGCCGTGCCGCGCGTATCCGGACGCGCCAACAAACGTAATCCTTCAGCGCGCGCGCGCGACTGCCGCAATTGCATTCGCGCCAACGCAATAATGCAGCGAGAAAGGGGGAAATCCGTAAGACACGAGCGAATGAGCGAGCGAGCGAGCGAGCGAGCGGCCGCCCGGCCCGGCCGTGGGCCGCGTGAATCAGCATAAAAAATTGGAGCGAATCCAATTATCAGGATTAAAACGTTCATCCGGGACACTCTGCGAGCGCGATTATTCGCTCCGTCGCGTTCGCCAGGTAATAGGATTGCTGCAGCTTGATGTATAAAGTCGTATCAAAAGTACGGGGTAAAGGGTAATAACGTCATGAACCGGGCGCGAAATGAAAAATGCAGTCGGAGCTTGGACGAGGAGGCGCATGGCGAAGGAAAGAACGAGCGAGAGAGCGAAAGAGAGAAGACTACATGGGCGAAGGGTAGAGTATACGATGCGCCAATCTGGGTAACGCGCGAGAAAACGTACGTTGCAGCAGCATGTGAAGGCTATGTGCAGCACTTGGGTGAATGTTGGTGGCTCCGGGACGAGGAGGGGGCGGGCTTGAAATATCGTAAGGGGGACGACGACGGGGCGGGGGGAGAGGGGGGCAGAGAGAAATATAGATATGTACATATATATATATATCTATATCTATATCTAGAGAGAGAGAGAGAGAGAGAGAGAGAGAGAGAGGAAGCGGAGCGAGTTTTATGATACCTTGGGGTGAAGCCTCTTCAGCTACGCAGCATTGTTGATACACGTGTAAGCTTTGGAATATATATGAGGAGAACGCGCGAATGTGCAACGGCATGGCGTTAACGCGTCGACGAGTTAAACGTGCGCGCGCGGTTTTGTAACGCGCGGAATTACAACAGTGGGATCGAGATTTATCGCGAGCCTCGAGACTTCGTAGCCGTGCGCGCGCGCGCGCGAGCGCGTAATAAGGAATAATGTAAAATGAATAATATATCAGGCACGAATGTGCTAATACGCGCCGCCACCGCCGGCGAATGTAAATTTCAGTGGGTCAAACCAGTCGCGTTATCGTTAGCGTTAGTTAGGAATTCGATTACTAATGAAGCGTTTTATCACTAATTTACCGTCGCGCACGGGACAGCCGGGTGTGCTGTAAGGGAACCAATGGGCTGCGGGCACCCATCGCTAATGGCGGTTAACCATTAACCGCCCAGTGCGATAAACGCTGTCGCTGCGATTTTTCCGCCGCGAAAGCAGAAGAATGCGGATTCGTACGCGGCGACGATGAGAATCTTCTCGGGGATGCATTCGCCCAATCGAGGCGCAAAAATCCGCAGCAGTCCTTAAGATTTAAGTATTTCTCTTTCAATTTACTTCTTCACTGTATAATGTGTGAGCGACCAATTATCCTCCCGCGTGTCTCGTCTCGCCGAAATCCCCGAGAATGAAACAGCAGTCTCTCACGTGTCACAGCTGCGGCTTAGTCTCAGCTTTCGACTGCATCTCGTTTCACATCGCTGCGACTCTTCCCCGCCGCGGAATTATCGACGAGCGGCGGATTCTTTGATGAGGTCCGAGGCCCGACTACAATGTTGCGCGCCGCTCCTTTGACGCGCGGAGGTGCGAAATCCGAGGCGCGAACGCACTAATATGTGGCGAGGCGCGCGTCGCCACTATCGGCTTTGAGAAGTCTAAACTTTCCAAACACGCGTAACTCGGCGAAGAGTGGACGTGGCAACGTGAAACAAACGCCATCCTTCTCGGCGACTCGCGGGCCGTACGCAGCTGCGACCATTTTACGTGCTCTTGTCATCACGCCGGTTCGCGCATACGATCGCGACACGCGGTATATTATTGATACAGAGGCAGATCTCGAAAATTTGTGTCGTGTATAAAGTCGATAAAACGACGCGAATATCGCAGCAGAGTTTCTCTAGTCTTGAAAAGCATGCAGAAAATCGAAGTTTTGCTAAAAAAAATGTTACGCACGTTTAATGTTTTATTATACGATGCTATAATTTCTTGAATGTTATTTTCTTTTTTTAATACTTCTGTGCTCAAATTCAAATAGCGGTGCAACTTTACAAAACGTCTTGTGACGAGAAACACAATTTTCACCGCGACATTCTTTTCCCGCACACGAATGCCGGGCTCGCGCAGTTCGGTCGAGAAAGTATGATTTAATAATAATGATAAACCAGCCCGACATTGAGCGGAAGTTCGCGAGGTAAAAGGGAATAAAAAGACCTGCCTCTAAACGAACAGAGAACCGCATCGGATATCGATAATCCGTTGCAAGTCGGACGAAAGAAACGAAAGAGAGGGCAGGTCGAAACGAAGGTGTGAGAAAGCGATGTGGGGAGGCATGCGGGACGCCATTTTCGGCGAGTGTTATCGCCGCGTCGGGCGGTTTTAAGCGAGCTTATTATTCGGTATCAATGGCGATCATCTGGCGGGGTTCACATGCGTTCCACCCTCGCGCGCTCGCCCCGCTCGGCTGTCAGCAGGGTGTAAAATAACGAAACGTAAAATCTAATTTCCCGGCTCTAATTAACCGCCAGTCCGAGCGCCCCGTAAAATCGCGAATATTCCGTCCGCTTCCGTTAGAGAGAGCGCGTAAAGCGCCCCGCGCCAGCGGCGGAATAAAGATCAGGGTAATTGTCGGCGGGGGATTTTTTCCTTTTTTT